>NC_051848.1:85843699-85868101 GCF_002237135.1 Teleopsis dalmanni
TATGCAATAAACAATTCGGCGCGCCTTAAGATATGCAACAAACGTACGAGTGCTTTTGTATTACAGCAAATCACACACACACGAGCGAATTGGACGATGAATTGTGGTCTACGAACTGTGGTCTGAAGGCTGAGTGCCGTGGACAACAGAGACCAAGCACTGTAATATATAATCGCATTGCAATTAAAATTGTCATCAACGCGGCCAAATAAGTACCATTGACCCCCTTTTTATATGCATCTCATCAATATGGACCACACATTCTTGCGTATGCAAGTGGGTGTGGTTGAGTTCCGAGTACTTGTGTTTTATAAAAATATATGAGAAGTGCACATAATTGCAAGCTACTGTAAAAACACACACATACTAACATACTAATATATTCACATACATATACAAACTCGTGTATGCACGTACTGACATTGTCAATTATAATATTCAGGACGAAAAAATGTCTCCTCAACTCGTACAGATTACAGAATATCTACATAAATACAAAATGCAAAACAAAAAAGGATTGAAATAAAAAAAAAAGAAATAAAGGAAACATTATCCACTTTAATTAATGATAACATCAAATAATATAAGAATTAAAAGTACATTTACAACAGCGAGTAATTTTGTCAAGGTTTTGGCCTTCCCCAGAACAATCAATCAGGAAGAAATACATCGCTCCTTTTCAGTAGTCAAGCACTTGCCTATTACAGAGTTAAATCCTCCAAACATACGCAGTCAAACTTAAAGCCATGTTATGACTTTACCATAAATTTGAAATCTGATAATGTGATGTTGGGAGCAAGAGAGACAATTCGATTAATATTTCGTTTCGGTGACGGTTGACTTTGCTGAGAGCCATGCTATACAAAGAGTTATGGTCACATCAAATGGCTGTTATTTTGAATATAAATCAAAACATTGAGAATAAAAAAGAGAATTTTCAATGCTTTTTGTGATTCATCATATTGGCCAAAACAGTGTTGGATCAATACAATTCTTAAACTTGGCATTATGTCAGCTTTCTGTGATATGGATATCGGCAAAGGATTTTGATGAAACGTCTATCTATCTTAGTATGGGCACGTTTTTGAGATATTGGGCATTTATTTCAAAGTGTAGGGGCTAGTAAATCGGAATTTTACCATAAGCTGTTTTTTTATGATGATAGAGAAAGGTTACCTTCTGCTTAAAAAGTATCCGGATTTTATTGTTTGTTAACTTCTCCTTAAGTAATAGAAATTTTTCAAAAAATTTTTTTTGATATGTTGATACACCCTTTCTTGACATATGCTACAAATTTGAGCGCCATCTTTCATTTAGTTTGTTTACAGCAGCTGTTAATGTGAGACTACCTCAATACCTCAAGTGCATTTAGCGATTTTTACTATGGAAAATTCTTGTTGTACGCGATTTTTTGACCAAACACGGAACCACTGTCATCGCTCAGGCACCATATTCGCCAGATCTGTTTCCGTACGACTTTTTTCTGTTTCCAAAACTCAAATTGTCCCTTCGTGGTGAGGGTTTTGAGACGATTGAATCGGTAAAAGCGAATTCGCTGAAGGAACTAAAAGCCATGGGCTACTTTGCAAGATTCGGTTCAGCTAAACAATCTATGGACCCAAGCTTTATTGAAATATTTAAAAAATTTGTTAAGACATAACTCAGTTCATCTATAACAAGAAATATGTCGAAAAACGTTGTTAATAGAATGAAATGCTTAATTAAGTACGAGATTAAAGAGATGGTTTGTCCATTTTATTTCAAAGTAGCATCACTTCTAAGTTCAACAGAGTTAAGTTTCTGATAGGATATCAGACCTCTGCTACAATTTCAACAAGTGAAATTTGCCTTAAGTAAAAGAGGGTCGAGCACTAGGCTTGGTGAAGATTTCCAACACGGAATATTATGGCTTTCATAAAACAAGGTAAATGCTTGCTCTTTGGTTGGGGTCATTTATATTATATATATTAGTTGGCCATTACAGACGTGTGTCGTCCTTGGCCACGTCGAGTAGCCTCCGCCAGTCAGCCCGATTAGTTGCCTTCTGACGCCAGTTGGTAGTACCGAGCGCCCCCAAATCGTTGGTCACCTGGTCCTTCCACCGAAGATGCGGACGTCCTCTACAGCGTTTTCCACCTGCGGGTACCGAATCAAATACCTTTCTAGCCGGAGCACTTGGTTGGGGTCATTTATTACCACAAAAGATCCTCTATGGTCACAATATCATTAAATTTGAAATGTTTGCTATCAGTAAGTCAATGTCAACCAGTGCACAATATAAACTGTCTGCGTTTCAGAGTAGTGTGTAATACAAGGACATAAAATAACTGATGAACTAGTTAGACGCGGATGTGAAACATTGTTAGCAGAGGCCTAAATGGTGATCTCATTAAGAGCTGCTCAAAATCATATCTGTAACTTTTTAAGTTCAAGAGAACATAAATTAGAGCTACGATGAGCTGGAAAAAACTTAACATAAAACGGCCAAACTATAATGTATCGAAAATGAAAATTTAATGACTAAAGTGATGTTGAGCGGCCACTAGCCAGCTGGCAAGCAATTAAGTGTCCGTTTTAGCCAGAGATGCACAGAGCAGGGAGAAAAGAGGAATAGAAAACATATAAGGATATTTTATTATGAAATTTTTTTATCTAATGATTAAAATTTGTTCAATATTTGTAAGACACTGAAATTTATTCCTAAAATTGTATTCTTATATAGTAACTTAACATTTAATCTTATCGCTAAATGCAAAATATTGGCTTATCGCTAAATAAAGATAAAGAACTATTCTATCTCAAAATAAACATATATTTGTGTTATCAAATTGAAACGAAGGAAATTATTGTTTCGCTAAATAAATATATCATTTGAGCATGCGTATTAACAAAAAAATTGCATTTATTATCTTCTGGTGTTTTGGTGGTCACTTCTGGGGAACTGGGGTATCATGGAAACCGTTTTTTATAAGATAGCTAAATAGTAAATTTGAGCACCTAATGTCAATGAATGTAAGTTGGACAAAACTCTATGCTATGATTTGCAGATATTTCTGGGTAGCCATTTTAATCTGACATACTTACAACTGTTCTAACTTTTTATGAAGGACTTTGAAAATAATGTTATAACTGTTATAAATAATAATGAAAGTTGAAAAACATACTGATGCACTTTATTATATTTAGGTAGATCTTTTAAAGAAACTTAGCAAATAGAGATAATTTTTAACTATAAAGTAAGCATTGGCAGTCCTTTTAGACCTTGAAGGAATGTTTAAAGTAAACTGAAGCTGAACACAACTTCATATATTTTAAGAAGGTTTTAACTGAGATCATTTAACAGATTTGGCAGCACTGTTCGAGTCTCATAATCACTACTTGCATGTGTTGCTATTCCAAGTCGTCTGTTTTATATTGGCGGGTGTTCTTTTGCAATTCGCAATTTGTTCTTTTGCATAAATACAGTGAATAACAGAATACTTTCAGTGCTGCTGTAAGAAATGATTTTTTGAAATAAGCTACAGTAATTCTTAAAATGATGGTCTAAGAAAAGCCGTGAAGAGTGCATCATTAATAAAATTTAATTCTGTTAACTTCTAGTAGATGTGCATCACAAATAGAAACGCAAAAACATGGATCCTATTAGAATTTTTTGCTTATTTTTCAGTATGGCTTATCTTTTAAAAATTAGGCCGAAAACGACTTAATTTTTCTAGTTTAAAATCCTAAGTTTTGGAATGAAAAAACGTAAACATGAAAATATAAGTCCTTTTCGCTAAATGGGTTTTCGAGTGTTTCGTTCATAAAATCTTTATTTTATTTTAAATTAACTTTAGGAACTTTTGTTTGGCCCGCTATTTTTTCTTTATTTCTGAGCTTGTAATCCCACAAACCCGCAATATGTAAACATTTTAACAGATCCATGGCAAATATTTACGAATAATTCCAATTTATTTTTAACTGCAACACATTCGCATATGACAAAAACTTGGTCCAATCCAATTTTTGTACCGACATATGCTCTGCATAAAAAGTAGCGTTTTGACACAAAATACTTCTTTTTAACTCAACTGCAAATATACATACACATAAATATATTTTGTTATTTTTTTTATAAAATCATATATATGTATACATATGTAGACATGTACATATATGTAGAGTTACAAAAAAATGATTTCCACAACTCCAGCTGTTGGTTAAAATTAATATTCAGATAAAAATATGAATATTTTACAAATATATAGGTGTTCATTTCTATATACATATATACATATCGGTAATGTGTTGGCTTATGTAACACATATGGGTGAACTTATTTGAGTGCATATATGACTACTTATTTATATATGTATCAAGTGCATGTGGAAATGTGGAAATTTGTAGCTTTTTTGCCAATGCATCGCTTAATTCTCAAGTGAAAATTTATTAAATGTAAATACTCTTTTTGCGGTTAAAAACTGTGAAAAAAATTCAAAGTAACGTACATGTAGCATATTTTTGGGTGTAAATATACTCAGTGACGTGTTGAAAAACCAGGGGTGGCAATATAAAACATTATATATTAGTTAATTGTATAACAGGTGAAAAGCTAAGATGATTGTTTTTTTAATAGAAATTTTTTTTTTAACCGTAGTGTCAAGAGTAAAGCGAATGACTATCGTATAGACGGTTAAAAAGGTGCTCTAAAGCCTAGGCATATCGATATTTTGGTTAGAAAAGTGGACATTTCAGTAATATGGTTGTTCTATAGTGGACGTTGTTCTAGATTTATAGCTTGCTTTAAACGAGGCCAATTCAAAGTCAATTTGAAAGGTAAAGTAGTTTTTTAACAAATAATTCAGGTAGCAGGTCAAAGTGGTCACCCTGTATATGCTTTAAGGCGGGGAGGGGCAAAGGATTGGCGACAAAATAATCGTTCCGTCTGCCGATAATAACTATAATGTGGCCTAAAAACAACTAAGCTGCGGGCGCCGACGGTATACCAATTGTGTCGTTTAAAGCTTTTGGAGAAGAGCTATTAAAATGCATGCTACAGCCAAATCTCAATATATGGTTGGATGAATGAATGACCAGCGATTAGAATTTAAATATGCTTCTGTGAACTGCGTCAATTATAGCGGTATAAATCTTTTAAATATCGCATAAAGGGTTCTGTCAAACGTACTATGTGAACGATTGAAGCCAAGACTAGATATTCAGAGTGTGTCAAATTCTGGCAATGATTTAAGAAAAATAAATCGACACACATCATCTATTTGTCGATTTCAAAGCCGCTTTTGACACTACTACTAGAAACACCTACTATGCCGTTATGTTTGAATTTGATATCCCACCAAACTCTATACGGCTATGTAAAATGACGTTGAGCAACACCACCAGCTCCGTTAGAATCAGAAAGAACCTCTCCCAGCCGTTTGATGCCAAACGAGGTTTCAGACTCCTTGTCGTGTGACTACTTTAATCTTGGAAATGATAGTTCGAGCAGCATATTTTAACCGAACTGACACAATATTCCACAAAAGTGTAATGCTCCTTGCATATGCCGATGATGTTGATATCATTAGCCTGAACACCCGCACAGTCAGTGCGGTATTTTCCAACTTAGAAAAATAAGCAAATGGGTCTTCTGATAAATAAGGATAAAACAAAGTACTTTCTGTTAACAAAGAAATCTTCTGAGCGTCTTGGGACAAACGCCAATGTTGACTATTATAAGTTCAAAGTTGTGAAAGACTTTGTTTATTTAGAAGCTAGTGTAAACGTGAAGAATAAAGTCAACTCAAAGACTTTAAGTAGATAACTGAGAAATATAGTCTTGTCTCGACTAACAAAAATCATGCACCTTATCATATCTGCTGGTGCAAAAGCTTGGACAATTACCAACAGTAATGAGAAGGCGTTAGGAGCATTCGAGAGAAAAATTTTTGGAAGATCTATGGTCTTTTACGCGTTGGCGACGAGTATTGAGTTAATTGGAACTATGAGCTGTATAAGCTGTATCGGAACTTTGACATTGAAGTATATAAAAACCTGAAGCTTCGCTGGTTTGGTCATGTCGTGCGAATGAAAGAAAGTGCTTCGGCTAGAAAGGTGTTTGATCCGGTACCCGTAGGCTTAAAACACGATGGAGGATATTCGCATATTCGATGAAAGGACCAGGTGACCAACGATCGCTTGGTACAACCAACTGGCGAAAACAATTCACTGATCCGGTTAGCTGGCGGAGGTTACTTGAAGCGGTTAACGACGACTCTTGTGTGATATGGCCAACATACTAAGTAAGTAAGTAACTAAACACATAATAGATTTGTGAATAAATGATTTATTTAAATTAACACCGATAACATTTTCGTTTCTTTACTATTGTTGCCTTATTTCGTCATTTCTAGATGTTTTTTTTAAGCCAATGTGGTAAACTTTTTTCCTCCTCAGTGTGTGTTGACTTGCAGTACTGATATTATATATTTAGGAATAAAAGAGAAATTATTGGTTACATATTTGATATTTTATATAATAGTACACATACAATTAATTCTTTTACCTCTTCTAATTTATTGGTACTCACGGTAATAGATGACGTCGAATTACTATAAAAATTTTTGTCATAATTAATATCTTCCACATCAGAATAAGAGTAACTTGGAATAGATTGGCACTTGTTGCTGATAGATGCCTTATTGAAATTGGTGTTCATGGTAATCGGTGGCATTTGAGTATCCGTTGACTTGCAGCACTGATATTTTATATTTAGAAATAAAGGAGATATTATTAGTTATCTATTTGATATTCCATTTAATAGTACAAATATAATCAATTTTTATTACTTTTTCTAATTGATCGGTATTCACGGCAATAGATGCCATCGACTCACTATAAAAATCATTGCCGTAATCTATATCTTCCACATTAGAATAGGTGTGTCTTGGCAAAGGTGGGAACTTCTTGCTGACAGGTGCTTTATTGATATTAGTGCTTATGGTAATCGGTGGCGGTCTTTCACTATAATGTTTCACATCGTAATCTGTAGCCACGTCAATTGATTGCATCTTTTTGCAACTGAAATCTGAACCTACTGTTACAGGTTGAGATTCTTTATTATTAGGTCCTAAGTCTAAATTAAGTCCATAAGGGATGGTACTTAAGTTATCAGCACACATGAAGTTTGGAATTTGATAACTGCTGAATAAGTCACTTGAGGGGTGCGTTTGTCCTAAATATTTAAAAAAATCGCCACTGCCATCAAAATCTGGGTTGATAGTGCTGTTTGTGGTAGGATTCAGAATAGGATTTTGGATTTGTTGATTAACAGCTGTGTTTACTGGAAGAAATTCTGTCGGTACATTATTTTCAGTTTATCAATTCAGTTTTTACTTTTCTTTGATATGTAAATACTTACCATCAGGCAGAACAGTGTAAGAATAATTTCGGACATTTTCCACTATTTTTTGATCTTGTGTTGTTATCAAAATAGTAGTTTCTCCAATTTGAATGGGAACTGTGAAGAAGAAGAAAATTTTAATTTATCTGCTCGATATAAAATAGAATATTTTTACATGTCACTGGAGGCTCCATTTCGCTGTGTCTATTCATAACATGTTTGAAACTCATCTTACTAATACTGAGGTCGGATAACGAAGAATTTTAGAGACGCGTGCCAAAATGTTTGTATTACGGAATTTTGACTTTAAGTTTTGGAGTTATTGTTAAAATATATAAATTTTAATAAAAATAATTATATTTTATTGAACATATCATTTTTTTATTATAATCAAAACATACTTTGTCTGTAAAAATAACTACAAAACCTGACAGGTGGGCATAGTTGAAGAAGTTAAATCACGCAAATGTATTTATTTCAGACATATACGAGGACTGCCTTTTAACTCTTATGATAAACAATGAAAACACAGCGGTTAATCAGTGAAAATGGTTTTATTGCTTTTCGAACTATTCTCCATGATGATCAATACATTTTTGGATTTGATTGAACCAATTTTCGAAACAGTTTTGCCTCTCTAAAGTGTTTATTTTTCCAATATCAGGGTTGTGAATGTCTCACCGGTTTGTTCAGGCGTAGAAAAATGTTCAGGCGGTACTGTAAAACGGATGACCTATCAATTTGACGTTTTGATTTTTTTTTTTGAGCTGATGTGTGGGCGCCCGCATTGTCGTGGTGGAGGCTGAACTTCCTCTATTTCCGAAGACTTTCGGCAAATAAATAGTTGTGCATCACTCACAATTGACTGTTCTATGTTGTTTTAGTGGTACAGTTGCGACATGACCGGTTTTTTTAAAAAAACATTCAAATATTTTCTTGGATTTGCTCCTTCCGGGAACAACTTTTGGTTCACTTGGCAAGACTGAAGAAGTGGATTGCTATTTTGCTTCGAGCTTCCATGATGCTATCTGTCATGATGTCGTAGACATCCGAATTTTGTCAAAATTTCCTTGCGCCAAACAACATGTGCCCTGTTTTGAGCGATAGTCAAATTATGGAGTATCAAACGGGAACACATCTTTTTGACAGCTAAATTGTAAGGATGGAAATTTTGTACAAATTTCCAACCTACATACAATGGCTTTAAAAGTAATTGGTGAATCACCTCCAAGAAATGAAGTGCGTTAAAATTTCTATCGAAATACTATATAAATGCTTACTTGGAATTATTCCCCAGCACGCTCGCCTACAGCATACTTCAATGGTTGGATGTTCTTACAATTGAATTTATTAAATATAATTATAATTTAGTGAGGTTAAAAAAAGTTATAACACCTTTCAAATCTTTCAAAACCGTAACATCACCTCTTCACGCATGTCACTAAGAGTGATTTCAACAAAAAGTTACATTTTGCTTATTTAAATACATTTACTAAATATAATTATTTAATTTGATTTATTTAAATAAATTTTTTTTGTATTAAAAACCCGCACGTGTAAAAACGAAATATAAAGAAACTTACGGAAAACGTCAAAAACGTCAGAAAAGAGTTCACTGTAAGAAATGCACCATAAAGCTTTTGTGCAAAAATGTTAAATTGCATCAAAGTTTAATGGAGATTAACTCAAAGCTCTGCGAACTTTAGACAAAAATTTCAGGCGGATGCATATAAAAGACAACGCATTTTTGTAAAAATTCAGTGTCCCTTTCCCTCAGACCCCCGTCAATCAAATTTGCTTTGCTGACGACTGCATCATCTTCATGTGGTCGTCTAATCCCTCCCGTATCTCAAATGAGCTGAATGCCCATCTGAGGACCCTCCTTGAGTATTACACAAGGCGAAAGATTAAGCTCAACCCCAGTAAGATCTCAGCTATAGCTTTTCAAACCCTAAAAAGAGATCGTAGAGGATTTGATGCCTCTGCCATCAAGCTTAAACTTGACAAAACCCCCATTGAACTTGTCGCTAAGCTAAAATACCTTGGTGTTGTGCTATCCTCCTGGAACGACTTCATCCCTCGTGTTGACTAAGCCTTCCGCTATGCGCGGTTTTGGCATACTCAGCTAAAAAATGCTCTTCGTAGGCACAACCTTCTCAACTGATGGTTGTGTTGTTTATAGCTGCTCTGCTATGAACAGCTCATTCGCTCCTTACTCTCGTATGCTTTCCCTACTTGGTCTGCAATTTCTTCTGCACAGATAGAAAGAATCCGTCTTTTCGAGCGCAAGCTCCTTCGCGATTGCACCAATTACGGGCGCAAGCCTAACGGCAAGCATTTTTCTAACTCCGTTCTTCTGGACTTAGCCAAAATTACTTGCATCGACGAGAATCTCCTCTTACTCGCTCGAAGATATTTCACGCAGCTGTACAACCTCCTGCTTGACATCTCAGCCCCTTGCACCCTCCTTGTGGACTTAGTCCAGGGTTTACGCTACAAGGGGGGAGGGGGGAACAATACCAGATTGAAAAAGAAGTCTGACCAACGAAATCACACACAGTATCAATTATACAACCACGAGCAAAGTAATCTTCTCGATCAACGCTTTATTTTTATCCTCGCAAGCGGATACAAGAGTCACTGAAGATATAATCCTGCATTTTGAACTTTCATTACTTTTTTACTCTAACACTCTATGCTGTAAAAGAATAATTTTCAAATAATATTAAATAAACACTTGGAAAAACTTATATAAACGGGTATGTACTTTGAGAAGTCCTGTCCTCGCGAATACAAATTTATTGCAGCGAATCTGGAAAGTGACTGAGGATATCCCAGCAAAAGAAACGAAAAATCCGTGTCGTTATAAAATGTACATCTAAATTGAATGTAAACTACATATATATATATTTAATCTTTTAACTCCTAGGAGGAGCATAGGGCCTCAATGTAAACTGGTCTAACTTAAACTAAAACGTTGTAATGACGTAGAAAATGCCAAGTTTTAGAACACAAATGTAAAAATTCATCTGGTGATATTTAGTGTTGCTTAGGTGGAAGACTTTAAAGGCAGCCTGCGTACACCTACATGTATGGTATAGAAAAAACATCTTTTAACATAATTTCTTCAAACTCGTTCGGGGGTGTAGAATATCATTAGTTTCTAAAGTGTCATTGTATTGAAGAATTGGTGTTTCTTTTTATCACCTTTTGGCATATAACTTACTTCTTTCTATTTCTAGGTCTTGATCCATATATATTTTTATGAATTGGTGACAACATTTAATAGCTTAAGTTTTCAGCTAAGAGTGTTTGCAGCACCCAATTTGCTAATAGCTTTCTGATATCCGAATAATTATACAAAATATGCTAAGTGTAATACATTTTGTTGTTTTAAAGGTGTCAGCTATCTTCTCGAATGCCACGTAGTAGTAATTTAAACTGATTTGATTAATTTAATCAAATTAATACTGAATTTAGATTTCCTGAACATTTAATGTTATCAGAGCAAATCACTATTGTTCTTTTACTAAAAGACGTATTAGTTTATATTGACAAAACAGAGCTACTATAATTGTTTACTAGCTATTGCTGGGTCTGAAAGGTGTTTTTTTAAAGGTTGAAATCAATGTTGTACTGGTACACTTAATGAAGATGTATCGATTGTTTTAAAAATTATAAGAGTTGCGTCACTAAAACCATAGTCTGGTTGACTCATACCATCCAAAGGTAGGCACTTTCTAAAATTCAGACAATTCCATGTTATATATCAATCATTAGTCATCTTTGCAATGATGATTATTTTCAATTCTATCAAAAATAAATAAAGTTTAACTATTATAATAACTTATAAAAATTTTATTCACTACATACTAAAGTGTGGTATATAATAATAGTTACATGCAAACTGTTTTAGATTTTGCTTAGATAAAATAATTAAATTTTAATATGAATTTTTTGTTCCACCGTGTTTCAACGATAGATAACATATATCGATGAAACATGATAGTTTGAAACTTTTAAAGCTACCCCCGTTTAATTACGTCTTGTTTTTTTTTTGGAACTGAAAAATGCGTTTAAAGATAATTTAATTTATATATTTTGAGGTACCAAACGTTCAAATACAGATACCCCAATTACCACTTTGCCAAGCAACATACACAAATTTTACACATTTACATACAGAGAACTGTTGTTTTTTTTGCAACAAACAAAAATTCATAAATAAAAGCATTTAAATACGCAGATAATTAAATTAATAAAGAACGAATAAAATTGAACTGATAAAAGGAAATATTAAATATTAATTAATTTACAACAAAAATAAAACATGTATAGATTCACATTTATATAATTTGTTGATAGATGGTCGTGTGTGCAGAAGAATATGAACGGCTGCATTAGCAAGTTCATCATGCCTGAAAGTATGCAAAGCATTTTATGTAAATCCTTAAAAGTTCTTTGCAAATTTCTTCTACCATGAATTAAGCAACCGCTGCTGCTGGTGGTGCTGCCTCAATTGATTATTAATTGCTGCTATTTAAAAACTACTATTCCCTCTGCTACATTTAAGTTAAATAAGTTCTCATAATACCACCGCATTTCACATCTTCATTTGTCGATATTTAACCCAACTCACCTTAGTTAAGCAAAGTTGCGCACACAAGAAAGATAAGCAATAAAAAGCAGAGATTTGAAAGTCTGTCTGTTTATCTATGTAATTCCCTTATGACCTTTTTACATGATTTTTTCAAAAGCTAGTTTTGCATATAATATCCAGCTTACCTATATAAGTGTTTGTATGTGTGTAAAACTTAGCAATGCTACCAACCGTCGTGCCTAACTATTCAATCATGCTAGCCCGCCCAACTTAACTTGTAGTTTGCGGAATCAGTAAGCCATGTTGGCGTATTGCTCCAACCACAGCAATATTGTGAGCTTATTAATTATTCATAAATATTGCTTTTCGCAATTAGTTAATGCAAGAATGATTGATTTACAGTACGGAGTTCTGGTTGTTGCGGTGCATAAGCAAGTGTTGCCAATCCGCAAGCGGGTGTGGGTGAACTTACAACTATCTTGCCTGTACAGTACAAGGGGTTGCTTTGTAAGCCATTGTACATTAAACTTAATGCGTAATATTTTATATTTGCATTGAAGAGCATTTCAAGAGCTTTTAAGTATTCATGAAAGATGAATAAAGCAACCGACTTTACACTGAAACATCATATGTGGTGAATTCAATTCTTAAATTGTGTTGTATGTTTCATTGATCTAAGCATTTTGAAATGCTATCAGAAAAGAAAGTCTCACAAAGGAAGAAAGTTGAATGTAGAATAGAAATAAATAATTTTAAAAGTTCTCTAATATTTTTTCTTCCCATTATAATTTAGGGCTGTGGTCAGCCAAATAACCCGTATGCATTGGCAATGCAATCCAAAGCTTACTCTATAAATTTATACTCCAATCTAAGTTTGCCTTAAACTATAAGTTGAAGTTGTGGAATTGGTTCAAAAAGTGGCATAAGGAACTTTCAATATATGTTCGTCCGCAAATTTTCAAAAAACAAAACATATTTGTAGTTTATATGTCTAATTGTGCCAGATTTTTAACAGGAATGTTCATCTCTTTGTCATTACAACTGTTATATATTCATACATGAGGTATTCCTACATGAAGCAGGTAAAAGATTATTACATATCATATTCGTTTTTTGCCACAATTCCAGTATTTCATTGTCCTGTGGGCGTTTTATAAAGCTAGCCACCAAATATTCTGACAGTTCATTTAGAAGTTTACCATGTGATTCTGCATGGAGATTTGTGTGATTCGTTGTTTGCATTTATGAGCCTTATGATCTAAATTTTCTAATAGTTCGATTATGTCAAACGGATATGTATTTGAAAGGCGACATTTCAAGCTATTTATAACTCTTGATACGTGTAAATTAATTTCAAAATGAGTAAAGTATATGAAGAAAAAAAGTGTAAAATGCAGCAAAAACATATCGAATAGTTTCTTCGGTTTACGGTGAGAATGTTGCAAATGAACGCCGAAAGCAAGAGTAAACCACTTGATTTCGTTCTAAATATTTTGATGTCAAAGGTGCACTTTGCCCCTGGTTGGCCAGTCACTCGAAGAAGTCAAAGAAATATTTAAACTTGTTGAGCAAGATTGACACACAAGCTATCAGGAGATAGCGGAGGGCACTACACATAAACCACATGATAGTTTGGAATCATTTAAAAAGAGCAAGCCAAAGTAAAGACGTCGGATACTTGGATTTCTCTGTAAATTTGTTAAATCAAATTATAATCAGCGAAACGCTGCTGAAACGCAACGAAAACGAATTTAATGGATTAAATACGAGACAACAAAACACAAGCGATTTTAGTTTAAACCCAGTAACACTCTACAAACCACTTCAAAGCCTGTATTGACGGTAAAGAAGATTATATTGAGTGTTTGATGAGATTGGAAGGGAATTATCAATTACAAGATGCTCCAGCCAGGTGCAACAATTAAATCGGCCCTCTAATGTTCACAATGTGACCCACTGAAAATCACTGAAAGAGCCACTGAAAGATCACTTGGGCAAGTTTTTTGTCGATAAGCCACCGAAACTCTACACCGATACAATAATGAAGTTACATGAAAACCGGCAAGAAGTCGTAAGTAATAATGGTCAATATAGTGGTTAATACTTAATTAAAATTGATTATCAATAAAGAAAAATTTTGTCCAAAAATGTTCCAAAAAACCGGGTACATTTTTTAATAGACTTTATTTTCTGATGACAAAATTCTTAACAAGTATTACGTACGTGCTTATTAGTTCTAGTGAGCAAATATTTATATTAGTTATATCATATGAAATAGTGTTTTTTAATTTAAAAAATTCATATTTTCCTATAAATAAACACTTAAAATCACATCTGAAAACATTAATTGTTGTGAATATTTATAGTTCAAGTCAAGCGCACCAGCAGTATTCATGAGCAGCGTTTGTGATCTCTGTGAACTATGAGTTTCCTTGTAATCTCTTCAAATATAAGTTGTATCAGTTAGTATTTAGCTACTCTAGGGGTTACAGAAATTAGTACAGCATATATATTAAGCATGATGCAAAGCTGCGAAAACTCAAATATTAATGAGAAGGTTAAAGTTGCTGAAAAACATCTTTTAGACTTTGAAAAGTATTCTGAAGAAGAGTTATAAGATGTGAAAATTTGCTGTTTTTGAAATTGAATATACACAAAGATAAATAAATTCCCATAGGAAAACAAATTAGTTGTAGCAATAAGTTCCTTAGTAGATACAAATGTAACCTTAATGGGAAAAAATATACGTATAAAGCATAGTTTACAGCTTACCATGGCAGATGCTAAAGTATCATTCACATTAGTTTTACTAAAAAATGCTACATATGTAATAGAACTTCAAAGGATTTCAATGATTTGAATACAGCTCTACCAGTAAGCAAAGATTGTCTAACATTTAGTTTATCAATTCTGCATGCTAGAATACGACTATTTAAGAACAATGGCAATCATGTCCAGATAGTGACAGAGTTGTAACCCTGGTGAGAAAAATTGAACTTCAAAACGCATTTAAAAAGAAAATGAGTCTTATTGTAGATGTGCCTATACTTGGATTCGGAAATAGTAATGATAGAAACACAAGCAGACTATTTTTTTCAGAGCATAAGTTATCAACAGAAATCACGAGTATAGATCCAGACCTGATTTTTCGTTTAAAGATGATTTTGGAAGTCATATCAAGTGGATGTCATATAGATGCTAAACTGTACGAAATGTTGTGCTCATGATATTCTATGATGATTCTACGACTACTATGTATAAGATTCTTATTCATGGACACATTGTGATTAAAAATGTACTAATGCGTATAGGACGACTATAGATGTATTAAATATACTGCTATTAACATCAGATCCTTTCCTGACTGGATCGAGACGAAAGTTAAAAAAAAAATATTAAATACTTCCTTCTTACTAATGAACTAGAAGTTACTATAATGTGCTTAAGTTAGAGAGATGCACTTAGCTCAGATAGCGAGGAAATAAATTTTTAAATATCTTAAATTTTTTTAAATTTATAGCTATTTTTCTAAGGTAAAAATATTTTACATGCTTTCAGTAAAAATTTTACTATTATTGGATATACGAATATATAACATACATGTCAAAAAATTGCATAAAAAACTGAAATACTTTTTATTATTATAATATAAAAGTTGTTTTTTTATCTAACTTCAGAAAATTATATATCAAGTGGAGTTATATATTGTTGTTGAGCAATATTCTTTAAACACATTTCAAAACATATATTAATTTTTATAATATGTTCTTTTTGCTTTCAAATTGTTTTTTGCAGTGTATTTAATCTTGACATTTGTGTACCACTTTTGTCTTCCTTATAATATTTTAAACTTGATCATTTCAATGCCCTAATCTCAACTCAATTCAACTCAACTCATCTCATATCTGAACTGGGCACAATGTATGCTACGAAAATTTGTTCTACAGACTTGGCTTAGTATAGCGCAGTGCAGTTCATCGCAGGGCAGGAAGCGGTAGCGGTAACGCAGCGCAACTCAACTCAATCCAACTGAACCGAACACAACTCATTGGAACACCAATTGATTCAAATTACAAATGCTTTGATATAAATTGTATTTCTGGACAAGTGCATTAAATCGATAATAACCACAATACTAGCAAAGGCATAGCAATTGCAACTGCAACAACAACAACAACAACAACAACAACAACAACAACAACAACAGTAACAACTACAACTTCAATCACAACTACAACTACAACCACCATTGTAATAGCTGTAATCCAAACTATACTACAAAAATTGTATTCCACTTAAAATAAACGTATGTATGTATGTACATATGTATGTATCCATATAATATTAATATTCACATATACTAATGTGAACTTTGCAAAAACAACAATCACACAACAACAACAACAAAAAAAGCGTATCGTGCAACCACAGGTGAAATTCTGGTATTGCGAAATTTGTAGGAAGCGCGAAAGTATGTGTGTGTATGTGTGTGAACAATGATGTACTGTATTATATATGTGTGTGTGTGTCAGCATACATATTCATTAATGTGTACAGTTATAATATACTAGTACATATGTATGTGAATTAGAGTGCAGGAACGTATTATCATGTGTGTGTGTATGTGTGTATGTATGTATGCCTCTGTAAGTATCGAGTAGAAGCAGGAGGCACCAGTGTGATAAATGCAAATTAATTAGTCAAAACGCACAAGTGCGTTTGATTGCTTTTGAAACAGAATTATTGTATTAAGCAATGATTAAAGCTCTGCCAGTCAGCAGAATAAGTCGATACAAATGAGCCGATGCACACGTACATACACATACATAGTAAAGCGAAGAGTAGGCGAAATGTAGGTACTACATAAATACATTTAGATAAATACGAACAAATAAACAGAGAGTTCGAAGCAGTTTCAACATTTTTCCTAAGTTCATTTCTTAGCCAGGATTGGAGTTGCTATTGGTTTCCATTAAGAGTTTAATTCGAAATTATATATACACAAATATATATCCATACAAATTTGTCCAAATGTATGGTATCTATTATTTTGATTTTGTTTATGATTTAAATATCTATCATTCGTTCTCGGTTTTATTTCATTGGCTTTCTGAAGCATCAGATTGTAGTGCTCATGCTGTGTGAAAAGTGCAATACACACATACATACACATATATGTGCTTACCTATAAATGTATATATATTACATATATATATATTCTGTTACCTACAATATCTATATTGTATTACTTGATCATCAATAGATATTTATTTCGATGTCAATTTAATAGTATTTTGTAATATTAATGTAGAATATATCATAAATATGTGGGGGCTTTTTGGTATTTTTCGTGCCCCTTTGCATTTTTCGTTTTTTCATAAACAGACAGTTTTTTGCCATTGTGTCTGTCATTTTTATGTTTGATAGCATATTTTATGCAATGACAATGGCTTTGGCCTCACCACTGTTGGTAGTTTATAAATCATTCGAGATAAGCCCCAGTACAACGTGCAACACCTGATGCTTTTTAAAGAATGCCTTTCGGTAAAAATTGCAGTACCAACTAAATGGACGAAAACATACTTTGCCGGCGCACAAACAGACACACACATACGGAGGGACTGACAGACGAACGGACGGACGGACGGACGGATGGATGGGATTGGAGAGTATAAGGAAAATAAAATTTTCAAAAATATACTTGTAAAGAAATGAAAAAGACCAACAAAAAGTTATCAATAAAAAAATGTTTAAATAAACAATATTCAATGAAAATACAAAAGTTCAAAGAAAAATTGATTCAAACATGAAAATGCAAATAACATAAAAGAATTTGTGCAATAGCAGCAAATTTGTTGCAGTTGTCGTTGTTCTTGTTGTTGTTGTTTTTGTTGTCGTTGATGTTGTTATTCCGATTGTTGTTAGTGTTGCATACTTGTTGGCAGTAGCAGTGGCAGTGGCAGTGGTAGTATCAATAACGCCAACAATGCAAGGTAATTTAATGTGCAGCACACAAAATTACAAGATAAATAGCAGAAAATACAGAGAAGAAAAAAAGAAAATAACAGAACAGCAAATGTGAATAATGTACATATCGTTAATCAAAGCACATATTTTCCAACACTGGTTAAATGTAATTCAAATTCATATTCGGCGCATGAAATATTTTGCTTTAAAGTTAGAACAATTTTGTGTATAAATTTAATTATTTGTGTTCATGTTTTTTTTTCATTTAACATAGTATTGGCATATTTAATACAACTTATTATTATAGAAAAAGCTTCTCCCTTATTTTCTTTTTACTCGTCCGACCATTTGTTATTGACGGAAAAAAAATTTGGTTTTTTTTTCAGCCTAAATGTATGTAAATAAAATAATGTTTTAGATATATCTGGCCTCTTTTAGTGAATGGCCTCACGCAAATGACGCATAACGCATAACAGACCATCCGGAAGAAATTCATAGTGCACCACACCACGAATATCGAAGAAAACAGTTAGCATAACCTTGATTTTGGACCGACTTTGGGTGCTCTTTTCGGTTTCGGCAAACCTTTGAAGCAAATTCATAGACCCATGTCTCATCACGAACTCATCAGTTATGATGCGTTCGATGAATGTGGAATGTGGGGTCACTATCTGCATTGGAAATCATTTCCTTGGCCACATCACAACGACGCTTTTTTTGATACTCAGCTTTTTTGGCACTAGCCGAGAAGTGACGCGTTTCAAATCCAAAACATTAGTTAAAATGTGTTCGACCGATCCATATGAGATGCCCAACAACACTGCAATCTCTCTAATTAGTTCACAACGATTTTCCAACACGATCTGCTTCGCTGATTCAATGTTTTCTTGGGCAGCCAGGGATCTCACTCATCATGGTCTAGGCTTGTACGACCGTCTTTGAACCTTTTAAACCACTCGTATACTCGTGGTTGCGACACACACAAATCACCAAAGGCCTTTTTTAACATTTTTTAACAGTTTCGGCACACTTGAATCTATTTACAATACAAAATTTGATGCATGCACGTTGTTCTAATTTTTAATTTTTGATACCAATTGGATAAGCGCGGGAATTCAAAAATTAAAATTCTCGTTCTTTTTTGATCACAAGGTATGTAAATTTAAAATAACTATTGCATTTTTTCACGTTATATCTACGCAAAAGGTGCATTCCACTTAGGTGCACTCCACTTAGGTGCCTATGAAACCCTCTGGAAGTATTCCCTTTCGCTACAAAGCTAAGAAAAGCACAAAATCTTTACAGAAATTTAGTTGAGACATGAGCACAAAAATCGTATGGACGGAATAATATGTAGCAATTTTATGTCAAAAACAAAAAAACAAAATTTAAATACTTTTGTAGGGATGAAGTGAAGAATAGTAAGCTAATTTAAAATTTATATTACTCATATAAAGCGTGAGTAATTATTCATAGTGAGAAGTGTGGGATGTGGTTTAGATCGCCTTCACGTGGTGCACCCTGGGTGCTGCCAAATGACTTATTCGCTTCCCTTGATGTTGTCCTTTTCATGCGCTCCAGCATCCTTTAGTAACGATCGCTTGGTTCTCGTGCTTCGATTAGATCATCCCTTGTGTTTGATTGCTTTGGGCTGAACTGCAGCTACCAGACCTCTCCTACATTAATCTCATTGACCAGGGCACCTCACCGATGTCAGACGAGGATAAGCTCAACAGCACCGTTATCTACTACTGTGGTAAAGAACCGAGATGCGTTAAGTGTGCAGGTAAGCAAAAGACAGAAGACTGTTTAAAGCCTGATGCTCAGTAACCAAAAATGCTGCAATTATGGTGAGTCTCACGAATTTGCAAGCCCTTGGGAGTAAAATAAATCTAATTCAATCTACTGATAACAACCATAACTCTACAGTTAAGAGCACCATATCATTAAAACCAAATCAAATCCAGCCAGTAAGCCTAATTTCATACAAATAAGCTCTACTATAAATTTAATATCCACTTCGGCAAAAAAGCATACGTTTTCTGAAATCGCTAAAGGCAATGCTCTTCAAAATATCGAACAGGATCTACTTAACCAAATTAATTAATAAAATTGGAAGAAAAAATATATAAACTAATATTATGAGTATTTTAGCAATCTTACTTACGATAAAAACACCTATTATTCCTTGTGAAAACACTCGAAAAACTTAAAGTAGCCGGTCTTACAAAACTATCCTATTCGAAGAAACGATGGCAACAGGGCCAAAGATGATCGCGGCAAATCTAATGCATTTTGCAAGTACTTGGCTAACGTTTTTACAATAGATAATAACGATAATAGTCATCTTGATCCCATAGATCCTCCTTTCTCATTTAAATTAAAAAAATCCACTGGATTTGATGTGATTACCATTGAAATGTTGTGTCAGATGTATCTATTAGCTAACGTAAATATTTAACACTGCACTTCAATTAAAACGTGTGCTAATTATGTGGATAATATCGGAGGTAATTATGATCCTATAGCCGGGAAAATCTGCGCACGACGTGTCATCATATAGGCCTATATCACTACTACCAATCATGTTCAAGATACTCGAAATAGAAATTTTAAAAAACAATAGGGTGTATTGAGTGTAACATATGTCATATTAGATGACAGTGTCATACCAATTCACTAATTTGGCTTCAGAAAGTATCATTTTACAAATGACCAGATTCAAAGAATAACAAATATTATCAAAAAATCCTTTGAAAACAAAATGGTACGCTCTGCAGTTCTTTCTCGACATATCATAGGCCTTTTATAATGTGTGGCACAGAGATCTGCGAAGACATTTATTCGGATATATGTCCAATAAAAGCGGGCGTTCCTTCTGTAGTCTCCTGTAGTACATGTTTACCTGCGCTCGAATAGGAGACACTGAAGTGTCTGTTGCATCTTTGACTTATCTAAAACTAAAATTATGTTTATGGGCACCCTATTCTTTAGCGCGCTCGACAATATTTCCAACATTAGTATTGGCCAGATATTTTCATTTATCAATACGTCTGGCTGGTTCAAATTGTCTAGCGTATTCAATTGTTAAAATGAATTTTGAGAATTACTAGGTATACATTGATAAACCGTATGCCACGGAAACATCGTTTGTTTTTGCTGAGGTATCACTCAGTCGTGGTCCGGGTCGTTGCTTTAAATTTGTTTTATTGATTAGTTCGAGAGTTAGTAAAGATTAGAATATAAAGATAGAATATATTTACTAAAACTTTTTTTAAGTTCTATAATTTAAATGCTTTAATTCAGCAATGAATTGGTATATGCAAATGCTATTTTTCGTATCCTACGTATATAAATTAATATAACATTGAATTAAGAATGTTTTTTGTAGAGTACTTCTTTAATATATTATATGACAAAGATGTCTCATTATGTTCTCCATCTGTACCAATATTAAAACTAAATACGGTAACGTTGATATAATATAACATGAATAAATCGTATTCCTATCGAGACAGTATGATTTGGTAACGTGATACGTAGAGCCGCCCTGTTATACACCGCAAATATGTTTCTTTGCGTGTTACAATGTCTAGTGCATCAGCCTACATTTCGCCACCACATAGAGGGATGGCGTTTATTGTTGCCATCAACACTTTTGGGATTTTCGCAACAGGTCTTCTGGTACTAGCCTTTAGCTTCTTCCAGACGACAATGGCTTTTGCTGCTTTTTCCACTCCATGTTGTCATCTCGGCACTAGCTGTTATTTGCGCCATTTTTAACCAATTTTTGTGGAATAGCTTAATTTTCGGTTTGTTAAATAACTTCCAATTAATTTACTTATATAAGCAGGTACCTGAACTGTTTTCTATCGCGTAAATGACGTCCCTCCATCTGAGAGCCTTAAAAACATTTCTTATGTTTAAGATGGCAAGAAGTATTATTGACCTTTTGAGTAGTGATTACCGCATTGGGTAGCTTTTGCAGTCAAGATAACCTCAGCGATGGCTCCTATTGTTGATCTTTAAGCTCTGAAGGCATATTGTTTAGTCCTAAAACCAGCAACTGCTTCTTCCGCCGATATTAGTTTAGGTTTTATCATCTATCGGCCTACCGGAATCCCCCGATGTTTTTGCCCAAATATGGAGCATTTACTGTTGTCCCAAGACTACTCAAAAACTATAGTAGGTAGAAAGCTGAATTTTGGTGTCCAAAAAACCTACAAAACTTAAAAAAGAAACATTTTTGTGACATATTCCACCTTTTTTTATTATTGAAAAATCGTGTGTATGTGTTCAGTGTTATAAATTAGTTTTTTAAAAGCACTTCTAAGAACAATATTGTCCTGAAGGTTTTGGGTCTTATGTAGAATTTTATTACTAATCGAAATCAAAAATATTATATTAGAATATTTGCAACATATTCTTTGAAAATTCATTTAATGGAAATATAGGAAATATATAGCGGAAGAAAAAAATTTTGAAAAATTTCGAAACATAATGACATCCTGAAAATTTTTATTTCGCAGAAAAATTTAAAACTGAATTTGAATAAAATATAAAAAATTAAAGTTCTGGGGATGTATTTTGAAAAAAATTTTTTTTCATCTAAATGATTTTTCCATAGCAATCTCTTCTCCACAGATAGCTTATACAAACGTTTTGAAAATAGTCTTCCCAATCAAACCAGTAGGACTTGAATGAATACTTAGTATTGCTGTATCATCGGCTAATGCAGAAGTAAAAAATTTATTTTGATTTAACTTGAGTGTTAAATCAACTTGAGTGGGTAAGGCTCTAGTATACATCAAATAAAATATAGTTCTTAATACGCTTTTTTTGCGGAACACCAGGAAAAATGGGGCAAATAATGAAAAAATAATTTTTTTAACACGTACGAAATGCCGTACCAAAAAGGAAGCTTTTTAATATGTTATATACCTATGTTGGAATGAACAAAACCAAAAAACCAGTTTTTTAGAATACCTCAACTGATAACTATATTAAATTGTATTATTTCAAACCTTAATTGGTGGGGTTCTTAAATTTGAAGTCATGTGTAGTATAGTATTATTAGACCCATTATTTGCTTTAAAAACATTAAATAAATGAAGCTTGAAAGTAGATGCATTATCCGCATCAGTACAACTCCATTCTCATTTTGTAACTGTATTGAGTATCTTTAAGGATTAGTTTTTTATGTTCTTATCGCAGTGTCAGAAAGAATAATCCAAACTGGGAAATCCATTTGGAGATTGTAAATTTGATGAAAGACTTGTTTCATTCTCTTCCTTAATAGAGAGCGTAAATATTTTAATACAAATTTAGATTACTCTTTAGAGATGGTTGTAAGGATGGAAATTTTGTACAAATTTCCAACCTACATCTGTAAGAAATAAAGTGCATTAAAATTAACATCGAGATAATAAATAAATACTTACCTGGAATCACTCCCCAGCACACTTGTCTATAGCATACTTCAATAGCTGGATGTTTCTATAAATGAATTTATTAAATATAATTATCATTTAGAAAATTGGAAAACAATTACAAATACCTTTGCACTACCACTTTACGCACATCGCTTGGAGTAATTTAAACAAAAGGGAACGTCGTTTATATAAATAATTTTATTAAATTAATTATTAAAACTCCGATATTACTTATTAAATAATTTGACTTATTTTAATAAATTATATTCAATTCAATTTAAAAAAAAACGCGCACATGTAAAAAGTAAAAATATAAACAAACATTGCAAACGTCAAAAACGTTAGAATGCAGTTCGCTGCAAAAAGATGTACAAGGAAGCTTTTGTGCAAAAGTGTAAAATTGCATTAAGTTCAACTAATATCAACTCAAAGTTTTGTGTACTTTACACAAAAAGTTCAAGAGGATGCGTGTAAAAGACGGCGCAATTTTCTAAGAATTCAGTGTGTCTTGTATGATCACTCAGTGGCATTGTATGTCAAAAATATAAATTAAATATAAATTTTTCCATGACACGAAGGCGGTTTGAAGTCGTAGTGTATAATCTATTAAAATATATATATAATTGTTTACGAGTGCATGGGCGGCTTTAAGTCCAGGCGCGTGGACACTATATATATATATTCAGTGTAAAAAGACATATATACATTCACTAACCCCGTTTCGTCCAGTAGGTACTCATCGAGCAGGATAATCACCGAAATTATACAAAGTAACAAACACGAACCCGATCAGCCACCATTGTGAACTCTACAGGGATTGCCTCCAAATAGAGCTGGTCTCAAGGAAACATCTCAAGTCATATCCAATTAAGTTTAACCAACCTCTTTGAAATTCGATTAAAAAAATAATATTTTATATATATATATATATCATTGAAATACATTTAAAATCTGCATACGTTTGAAGCTATCTTATATAAATCTTTGAAAATTGTACAAATTGTTAATTTCAAGGTTTATTT
>NC_051848.1:85868201-85873765 GCF_002237135.1 Teleopsis dalmanni
GGCGGGTGTGGTGACATCTGATTGAGGTTGACGTTCAAGACTGGAGACACCTGGGGGGGAAATTTTAATTTATTTGTTTTAATATAAGAAATAGAAATTGAAAGAATGTACAGTAACCTTATACACAAACCTGTTTGCAATGATGCGGAGAGGTGCTGGTGATCTCTGGTCTGTTGCTCTGAGTTAGGATCCATATTACTGTTGTAGAGAATAGAAATTGTTTATTGTTTATGGAATTTCTAGTTAGTTTACTTACTTGATCTGAAATGTTGGTGCGTGTTTTTAATAAAAAAGTTTAGAATAACACGATGGTTTTTAATAGAATTTGATGTTAAATTTGTGGTTTTAATAAAAAGTTCAGAATAACACGATTGGATTTTTAATAGAATTTGATGTTAAATTTGTGGTTAAAATTCTAAAGTTACACTATTTTATTGGAAGCAATTTGTTGATAATTGTACACTATTTTATTGGAAGCAATTTGTTGATAATTGTACACTATTTTATATTAAAGTACTTTATATTAAAGTAATTTATTTTAGGTAATTTGTTGATAATTGTACACTATTGTAAATAGAATTTGATGTTAAAATTCGGAAGTTACACTATTGTATGGGAAACAATTTGTTGATAATTTTACACTATTTTGTGTTAAATATTTTATAGTAAAGTAATCTATTGATAACTGTACAGTATTTTATTCAAAGTAATTTATTTTATTCAACGTAATTTATTGATGATTTGTACACTATTTTATTGTAAATAAATTTGTTGACAATTGCACACAAGAGTACGAGAAAAGTTGAATTCGCGACGAAGAATGGCGTACGTGTGATCTTGGAGCGTAATGCATTAGGCCTTGGAAGCGGAATAGGAAAAGTACAAAGGATAATAGTAATTATCAGAGTTATGAACCGGAGGAAGCAATGTTGTGAAGGTATAGCGTTGTTTAATAAAGTAGAATATGATAATGTATTGATTATATTTGAGGTTTGTTTATTATTAGTAATTTTGAATTACTTTATTTATGCCATTGAATGTTGCGTAGATTTTGAATATGATAATAGTAGGCTTAATATTTTAAGTATTGTAATGGGAGTTTTTTAAATTATGCGCATATTTTAAATAACGCGCATAATTATAATGGTCTTTGACAGATGAACAGGAAGACAAAAGATAATAAATTTCCGTGATGAGAACCATAGGTTGTGAGTCTGCTTAAGTATGGTAGTGTGTAATGAAAATAAGCGGAAATGATTTAGTCTTCAGAGTTAGAGTTGTTTATTCTTAATGTTCTTGTTAACATTATGATTGCCAAATTTAATTTCTTAAGTTTAATTTCTTAAATATAGATAGTGAGAATTATGTTACAAGACCTTTATTTTATTTTCAATTTATTTTATTTTTCAATTTATTTTTAATTTGTTTTAAATATAATGGAATTATCCTAACTAAGAACCGGATGTGGTGAATCTGTGAATGTGTGGTGTTGTTTAATGAGAAAACTGAGCAGAAAGGTTTCAGCCTTTCATAGTTGATGTTAATTTATTTTCAATGTAGTGAGAAATGGTTGTATTATGGCCTCTAATATTTGTTTCTTGGTATTGATAGTGATATATATGTTTACAGGATTTGTATTTTTAATGTTGTGAGAAATGGTTTTTGTTTATATTATGGTTTCTAATATTAGTTTCTTGGTATTGATAGTGATATATACGTTTACAGAATTTATACCTTCTAATATTAATTTCTTAGTATTGATAGTAATATATATCTTTACAAGATTTGTATTTTCAATTTTAACTATGTTATGATTAATTTTTATTGTTGTGACAAATGTTTTTTAACGATATTATAATTTTTTAACGATATTATAATTGTTTTTAATATAGGGTTTGGGTTATTGTAGTGTGCATGTTACCTGATAGGTGATGTTAAGAAAGATGACAATAAGACTTAGAGAATTATACTTGATTGAATATCACAAATCCACTCTGATGATTCTGGGTAGTCCCCAGATGAAACGCGTAAGTGGAAACTATAGTGTAAAGATGACGAATTTTTGAACACTGATTAGTGTTGAACAAGGTTCCCATACGACGTGAGACATTACAAAATATGGAGACTGTTAATTTTTGTGAGCTATCTTAATATGTTTTGTTGTAGTTTTTGTATCCTACCGGTATAAATTATTGTTGTGAGCTATCTAAGTATGTATGTTACAGATTGTGGCATTCTAGCAATAGTTTAATTACGTGATATAAAGAGCCTATAGTGATTCATAGAATTATTTACTAAATTTAGTCTTATGTGATGTTATTTGAATCAATGTTTTGTGAGCTATCTAAGTATGTATGTTACAGTTTGTGTCATTCTAGCAATAGTTTAATTATGTGGTATAAAGAGCCTATAGTGATTCATAAATTATTTACTAACTTTAGTCTTATGTGATGTTTATTTGAATCTATGTTGATATTCTATGTAGATTTTATAGCCTTTTATATTAATTTAATTTAAGTTATATTAATTTAATTTAAGTTATATTATTTACTAACTTAATGAGTTTGTACAATGATGGTGATTGTTAATAACTATTAGTAGTTTATTAATCTCAGGTTTTATTTGTTTATTATTTTACTCTTATTCTAATTGGTTTATTTTACCAATTATTTTAATAATTATTTCTGTAACAATTTCTAAGTCTGCCATCAAGAGGAAATTTTAGATTTAGGTTTAGTTAGGCGTGCTAACTCCAGTGACTAGCCAACACTGTGTCCGGTATCTTGTCATTGTACATGATACTGAGGGCATGATCATGCATCTGGATGTTTCTGGATGTAAGAACATGACTTGTGACAAATTTTCGGGTTTGTGAGTAGAGCCGAAGATTTGAGCACACAAAAAGTTATTAGCAAAGCATGAATTTATACGTTTTCTAATAATTCATTCCTACTACCAGTTGCTTCGAAAACTGCTGCTTTTTTATTCCTTTTTATTCTTTTTAGTGCCACTGTTCCTTACGTGGAAAAAAGGACAGACGACAAAGTTTACAGTTCACCGAAACGACGCTCAAAATAGAACATGTTATAATTTACAATTAGCAAAATATTAGCAAAATATTAGCAAAATATTAGGCAATAATTAATTTCATTTAAAAAATAATTTTCCAAATAGCGCAATTCAATTTTTAAAAATTCTGTCATTTCACAATAATTGTAGAACCAAAAAAGACTTACATTTTTATTCACAAGTACCACTTAAACGAACTTAATTTGAACTTCTTTAAGCACTTAACCGCAAATGATAGATTGCGATATAGTCAATGTATATCTGCGCAAAAAAATTAATATCTATGATTTTAACTCGCCTTAACCAAATTTTCAAAACGCATGAAGTGATGATCTCCGAGCTTCAGTGTGAAAGAAAGCTATGACAGCATCGAATGATTAGCGTCGACTTAGTTAAAGATGGTAAACTATCGATAACAACAAACTGTTGTTTAAATTTATTCCGACAACTTTTTAGACGAGGACTTAATCTTTCAAGCAACTACCAAAGACGTATTATATTTTATTCCGAACAGCGACTTGTCTTCTTTCAGCTTTTCCTAACGACTGACTCTTAGAAGTTTTCCTTCTGATGCCCAAAGTCGTTAATGAAAATTCCAGGATTGAGTTGATCAATCGAATTATGGCTTCTAAAATTTATCAGAATATTCTAGAAGCTTCTTGTCTCCATCCTATAGGATTGGAGCTTCTATTTTCTACAGCGCCTCTCAAGCGTCTTTAGCTTTGACGTCAATAGCCAGATGACTAGCCAGAGATTAATATCCAATAGTATTTGGACATCTCATCGATCAAGTATTTCAAATGATACTTGATATGTTTTCTGCAAGATACTTGCAGTATGAAAGTTGCCATAAGAAGTACAGACATTAAGCCCGATTGAAATTAAATACACAAACGCGAGTAGGCGTTGTGAGATATTTTAATGCGCAATAGAATTGTGTATACAGGCAAAGTGCCGTTATAGTAATACAGGGTGTTAACTTACACAGAATTTTATATCCATATACATATACATATGGTCGACAGTATAACTGAATTTGGAAACTTTCAATTAATATCTTTATTTTCAATAACGCACATTTTTAAAAAATAACGCCAAACAAATTCAATTGTTATAAATCAATTGCATTTCAAAATAATTTTAATTGATTTAGTGGAATTACCTGATAGCGTTTTTTTATGGTGTTTTCATCAAATAACACCTACATTGTGACCGAAAAGTTTTCGGAAATTCTCATTTAAAATTCGCGCGCTGTATATTTTTCGATATTTTAAGTTTATGTAGTTTGGCAGCAATTAAGGACAATTACTATGCCAAAAATGAGCGCGATCTGTCAGACAGTTCGTTTACGGCAGCTGTTTAAACCAGTTCACCTCAGTAGTGCGTTGCGAAAAAAACAATGGAAAAAAATATTGATCAAAGAGTTTGCATCAAATTTTGTGTTTCGAACGAATTTTCGTGTGCAGAATCTTTGCGAATGCTACAAAAGGCTTATGGGGAATCAGTTTTATCGAAAACTCAAGTTTATGAGTGGTACAAAGCCTTTCAGGACTGTCGTACGACCGTCGAAGACATGCCGCGTTCTGGACGACCTTCGACCTCTACCCCCGACGAAAACATTGAAAAGGCAAAGGAAATCGTGTTCCAAAATCCTCATGTGAGTGTTAGAGAGATAGCACGAGAGCTAGGCATCGGTCGTGAGATGGCTCGTTTGATTTTGGTGGACAATTTGTGTATGCGACGTGTCAACGCTCGGCTTTTTCCGATTCACCTCAATTTGTTCCAAAAACACCATCGTGGACAGGTCTCGTTAGACATGCTTGATCGTGCCAATTCCGATCCAACTTTCATGGAACGCATCATAACGGGTGACGAGACATGGGTCTACGAGTACGACATGCAAACAAGCCAACAATCATCGGAATGGAGAGGAAAAGACGAGCCGAAACCGAAAAAACCACGCCAAAGTCGCTCGAAAATCAAGGCAATGCTGATTGTTTTCTTCGATATTCGTGGTGTGGTGCATCATGAATTCGTCCCTGAAGGACAAACAGTCAATAAAGCCTATTATTTGACTGTTTTAAGACGTTTGCGTGAAAATATCCGCCGTAAACGGCCTCAATTGTGGAAGGATAATTCATGGATTTTTCATGACGATAATGCTCCCTCGCACCGAGCCAACATTATCAACGATTTTAAGGCCAAACATTCAATAAATACCATCGAACAGCCCCCGTATTCACCTGATCTTGCACCGTGTGACTTTTTCCTGTTTCCCAAACTCAAATTACCACTCAGAGGAACGCGTTTTGAATCCATAGAAGACGTAAAACAGAATTCGCAGAGGAAACTCAAAGCCATACCGGAAAGCGCCTATAAAAAATGTTTTGATGATTGGAAGAAACGTTGGCATTTGTGTATCGCTTCTAATGGAGCATATTTTGAAGGAGATAAAATAAATATTGATGAAGATAAAGAATTTTGCGTTTTATTTA
>NC_051848.1:85873865-85877382 GCF_002237135.1 Teleopsis dalmanni
AATCAAAACAAATTAATCAAAAGCAATAAAATTGCTGAAAGTTACTAATACTTTCAAAACAGCTGATAGAGACAGCATTTGTTTGTTTATTCCTTAACGAAAGTTGCAATTTATAAAAGTGGCGTTGCCACAGTGTATATTTTTAATTCTTTTGTAAAAATTTAATATTCTATATATATACTATATAATCAGTGATCATCAAACTAAAAAATTTATTTCTTTTAATATTTAATTTTTTATGAACAATTGTAAAAGTAATATACGAAGACATTCACTAATAAGTGAAAATGGCCTAAATGGCTACATAACATTTAATGCAGAAGACATTAAAATAAACGATCAACCTATAAACAAAACTATAGGTAAATCGAATACCGAAATAAACATTAAAAAAACCGCTAGTGAGATTGCTATAGCAAATAAAATTAAATTAATTAGTAATAAAAATAATAATTTAAACAAAATTTCTCCAAACAGTACAAAAGATATAGTTCCATACGAAATTAACATGTCCACAAATACCAGCCACACTAATGACAAAAATAATGAAGCTCTTAATAAAAAAATGAGAGAATTAGAAGTCTTATGCGGCAAACTTCATCAAGAAATTATCCAACTCAAAAGTGAAAACCAAAAATTAAGGTCGCAACTTATTAACAATAATGTTCCGAAAGAGCAAACCACCATAACTTTCGAAACAGACGAGGAAGAGCTTGCTCGTGAAACCGACTGGATCGTGAAAAGAAATAATAAAAGAGCCTCAAAAAAGCGCAAAGCTACTACATCTCCAAGTGTGTCACCAACTCTCAACAATATGACACAAAAGCATTCTAAAGAAACGGAAAAGACATCAACCCAGCTTCGTCCACCTCCAATTATGGTAACTGTCTCTGATAATTACAATCACATAAGAAAAATTATTACAAAGGAAAGCAAAAATAAATTTTTGCTGAAACTAATGAATAACGACTTATGTAAAATTAGCACTTTCGATGGTAACGATTATCGGGAAGTAACTCGAGCTCTAAATGAAGCAAATCTCTCATGGCACTCTTATGAACATAAACAGCTTAGACCAATAAGAGTTATAGCAAAAAACCTGCATCACTCATGCGACCCTACAGATATTGTTGGCGACCTTGCAGAAAAGGGTTTTAAAATTGTCAGCGCAATTAATAAGCTACAATTTAAAACTAAGAAACCACTGGATATGTTCATATTATCCTTTGAGGCAGTAGAAGATACGAACAAAATCCATGAAATCAAAGAAATCTTAAATACGATAGTATCTATAGAAACAATAAAACCCTCTAAAATTATTCCGCAGTGCACCAAATGCCAATCTTTCAACCATACCAAAAACTACTGTCAAAAGCAGCCAAGGTGTGTGAAATGTGCAGGTAAGCATGAAACTATAAATTGTGAAAAACCCGATGATAGTCACCCAAAATGTTGCAACTGTGGGGAGCAACACCCAGCGTCATATCGCGGTTGTGTAGTCGCAAAAGAGCTTCAAAAATTAAGAGACCAAAAAACAAAAAAAGTTCCTGTCCCAGTTCAAACAGATAATATCGAAAGACCAATAATATACTCAAGTCGAAGAATCGCTAAAGTATCATATGCAGACGCTATTAAGCCAACAACCTCCGTATCCCAAAAAATAAATATATCTGATGAATCACAAAATGTCCTCTCTGTTATTCTTGAAAAACTAATGGCAATAGAAAATCGCCTAGACAACTTAGAACAAAAACATAATTGTACATCTGTATGATTGCTCTTAAAATTATGGAATGGAACGCAAATGGTTTGCTTCAACACAAAAACGAATTAGAATTACTTCTGCTAACAGAAAATATAGACATATGCCTAATAAGCGAAACTCATTTTACAAAAGAAACGTATATCAATTTTAAAAACTATAATATTTATCATACTATCCATCCAAGCAATAATGCTAGAGGCGGAAGTGCTGTTATAATTAAATCCAACATTAAGCATTATCAAGATAATAAACTCTCTAATGAAGAGTTCCAGGCAACAACCGTTGCAGTTGAAGAGAGTGGTTCCAAAATACAAATAACGTCCATCTATAGTCCACCAAGACATAACGTAAAATATGAACAATACGTAGATCTATTAAAATTACACAATCATAAAGCAATAATTGGTGGTGATTTTAACGCAAAAAATGTTCAATGGGGGTCAAGACTAAATACCACAAAGGGTAAGGAATTACTTAAAGCATGTCGGGCCACAGGTTTTGAAGTTCTCTCCACAGGCTCTCCAACATACTGGCCAACTGATAGAAATAAGTTACCAGATGTCATTGATTTCTTTATTGTAAATAAAATTCAAAAAAGAGACATTGAAGTTAAAGCAGGACTTGACTTAAATTCTGATCATTCTCCAATATTGCTTACTTATGGATGTAATATTCTATCTACGATACCTAAACCGACACTAACAAACCGTCTAACAGACTGGAATTATTTTAAGGCCCAGATAAATGAAAATATTGACCTATCCTGCAAAATACGAAGTATAAATGACCTAGAGAGTGAAACGCATTGCTTTACAAGCTTGATTCAAACATCGGCATGGCGCAGTTCTCCACTGCAGAATAGTAAGCAATTTGATAAAAACTATCCGGTCGAAATTTTAAATCTAGTCCATAATAAAAGAAAATTACGTAAAAAATGGCAACAATCACGATTAATACAAGATAAAAGAAACCTTAATAATGCCACTCAAAAAATAAGAAGAGAAATCAGTAATTTTAAAAATGAAAATGTTAAGAAATATCTTACAAACTTGACATATGATAGCAAAACTAACTATTCTCTCTGGAAAGCTATGAAAAAATATAAAAGACCGATCACTCATAATCCTCCATTAAAAAAAGATAATAATGAATGGGCGAAAAGCAATATTGAAAAGGCACAAGTTTTGGCTGAATACTTAAGTAATACCTTCAATCAAGAAGAAACCCATCATATAGAGCCAAATAACAACATAGATGATTAAGCTATTATGCGGATAAAAAATAAAGAAGTAACTGGGGAAATCAAAAAATTGAAATTAAAGAAATCACCAGGATATGACCTCATAACTAGTGAAGTGTTGAAAAAGCTACCTCCAAAAGGAGTAGCCAAACTTGCACAGATATTTAATGCGAGTATAAAATTAAATCATGTCCCTAGCTATTGGAAAGTTGCTGAAGTTGTGATGGTACTAAAACCAGATAAGGACCAACATTCTCCAACTTCATATAGACCAATCTCTCTCCTGCCAACCATAGGAAAACTGTTCGAAAAGCTTATCTGTAAAAGACTTGAAAAAGTAGTTTGTCAAAGAAATCTTATCCCAAATCATCAGTTTGGATTTCGGAAAAAACACTCAACAATCGAACAAGTACACAGAGTTACGCACGAAATAGAAAAGGCTTTAGAAAACAAAGAAACTTGTTCAGCTGTGTTTCTGGATATATCAAAGGCTTTTGACGGGGTTTGGCACT
>NC_051848.1:85878601-85889873 GCF_002237135.1 Teleopsis dalmanni
AAATTTAAACTCTTCATTTTGTTTAAATATAATAAAAAAAAAAAAAAAAAAAAAAATTTGATATTAGAGTTTTGGTAGTTTGCCGTCAACAGCAAGTTGTGGATCTTCTCATCAGTCCGATGTGTCCATTTCCAGTGTTTTCATGAGTATGCCATAAAATATATTATTTAACCAGACTTATGTTGACGTAAATATTTTCCTTTAATTCTCCCAGTGGTTCTCCCAGTTCAAACGTTCACCAAAGTCATGATAACACTGAGGCAGCAACTATTGGTATGCAGATTATGACAATAATTATGATTGTTCTTTCTATGATATTTTATATTGTTTCTTTATGTTGTTATATCCATATCTATAGCTGCAATTGACCAAATACGTGGCATGCGGGGAAAACGTATTTTAACTGACGTTATACAACATATTCGACCAGCGTCGTGCGTAAATAAGCAAGGTGCAGTTGGTCGTCCAGTTATGGTTCGAGGTTACGATATTGATGGTACTTTGCTATTTTCTGCACAAAATCTGAAAAGTATAATGGTAAATGATGTCCATAAGATACTAGCAAAGGATCGTGCAGGAAATACAGTAGAAATTAAAATTAAACATGTTGGCATAGTAGAATTAACAGATATGCAACAGATGCATGTACTCAACTTGATTTTACGTCGATCTATGGAAGCCTTGAAACTACAACAATTGAATCGAAATTTTTTTGATCCAGTAGCTAAAGTAAGTTTAGTGTATGGTAATTGTTTAATGAAGTTTATTTTGCTACAAGCTTAGCTTAGATATTTCATATAAAGTAATTTTAAAAAATTGTTTTAAGTATTTTTGTTTTGTTTTTTTTTTTTCATTCTAGATACGCATTGAGAATTTTCGTTTGGAAATTTGGCCAGGATATATTACCTCTATTCGTCAGCATGAATTGGATGTACTGATGTGTGCTGAAATCGCACATAAAGTCTTGCGCACTGATACAATTTACAACATTTTGACTCAATTAGTGAAAGTGTCATCAGATTATCAAAACGCATTTGAGGCCGAAGTAATTGGTAAGTAGTACATAGTAATATCTAGAATAAAATCAAATGATTATCAATACTTCAATAATAATCAATAATAATACATTGTTACAGGCATGGTAGTAATCACTGATTACAATAACAAAACATACCGTGTGAGTGATGTAGATTTCGGTATGTCGCCCAAATCCACTTTCAAACGAAAGGAAAAAGATGTCACATTCGTAGATTACTACAAACAAGTAAGGAGAAATTCTCTTATAACAAATAACAAATATATAGTCTCAATAGCAACTTTATTTATTCATTTTTAAATATTTGTTTAAAAAAAAATTTATAAAATACTAGATATCCCGGCAAACGTTGTTTTGCCATATAAATTAGTTCTAGTGATTATTATTTTTTTTTAAATGAAATGTAATGAATGTATTGTGATTGTGTGACAATGTGCTGTAAGATAAAAAGAGGAATTGAGCGCTGTAGACGATGATCGCCGATCAAAAGGAAAAAACACCAACCATTCGTTTTCTTGATTCAATATATTTCATTAAAATAACGGACATATTCCTTGTTTGATCTCTTAAAAGTTAAATTTAGATTCAAGAAGTAATATGTTTATTCGTCTTTAGCCAACACACATAGGCTTGATAGTTTGCCCACGCGAGAACATGCCACGTGTCCAAACCTAAGCCGTAAGCAGACATCGTTTGGCCTTCCGACTTATTGATGGTAAAATAGAAGTAAAATAACCGGCGATCCAACTTACAGTCATAGAATGTGTGGTGGTGGCATGTCTAACAAATCCAGTGACTCTTACAATATATGTTATTGTTGTTGTTGTGGTTTCTTCAGTTAAAGCTATTACGCACTTTTGCTTTTTTGAGACTGTTTTGTGGCTAGGGCGCTTATCTCTGTCCCTCTCTAAGCTTTAACTATACTGGAATTCATATCGTTTATTTATTGTATAACTGATGACGGACCGTAGGTCAGCATATCTTCCTGTGGGTTCTGAGGTGGACTTGAGGTTTGTTAGAGCGTGGTGGGGCAGCGTATCAACTTTTGTGAATAATTTTAGGGCTCTGTCCCTGATATATTTTTTCACTGAGTCGATCCTTACATCTCTCTGCATGTCTGTTGTTCTAATATACCATGGAATCATGGCAGTATCTGAGGCTTTGCTGAATGTAACACATCCGTACAGTAGTGGTGGCCTAATTATTTGAGTATGTAGTAACTTTCTATTTTTGTGGTTGAAGTAATTATTATTGAACAGCGGCTTTAGAAAATGTAGGATTTTTTGAGCAGCTATTCCGTTCGCATTTCATTTGTTTATACCAATTGAGCCGTTTGTCAAATGTGACCCCAGATATTTTATGCTTACCTCCCACAATAAATCCGTGTAACCGACGCTCACTCTTGGAGGATGCTGCCTTCTCTTTCGTATTATGAATATAGCCTTGGTTTTGTTATTGTTAATTTTAATCTTCCATTTCTGGAAGTATTTTACCATGAGGTCAATATTTCTGGACGGAATGTACGTGAAGCTCAGAACTTCGTTAAAACATGTCAACGTGTAGCTAGCGGCATGACGATGCAAATTGATGAACCAAAGTAGTAAGTAATTAACTGAATGTGTATATCTGAATAACTAGTTCAGTTATTTAAATATATTTTAAAACACTAAGCGATGTGGTCGTTTCAATATATTTTTTTTTGGTCACACATATTTTTCATCAGTCACTTTTTGGTCACTCATTTTTTTGGTCAAACGTATTTTTCGTCAATCATTTTTTGGATCTATCATTTTTTAGTCAAACATATTTTTGGTCAATCCATTTTTTGGTCAGCCACTTTTTTGGTTCATTTTTTTGGTTCATCATTTTTTTCGTTCAACATATATTTAGTTCGTTCAACATATTTTAGGTTAGTTTATACTGACAATCCTAATAATCCACTTGGGCCAATTGATGGTTTACCGTATAAGAACGGAAAGCTTTAAAAACTACCTCGACCCTTTGACAAAGCCTAAAATGATCTTTGAAGAGTTAAATGTGCAATTAATTTGCTATTTATATTATGAAATATAATTCATTTTCCTTTAGTAACAAGTATGATTAGAAGGGATAATATGCTAGCTGAATTATTAGATTAGGTTAACACTTTTCTTTTATATTAATACCAAAAGCTAGTTTATTTCTTTATGCATCTAAACGTATGCCATCTAAGTTTGCCACCATCTTCATCTTTAGGCATCTTTATTGCAAAAGTCAGCAGAATAAAGGACAGAATAAAGATACCTAACTTTAAACTGTATGAAAAGGACTGAATTTTAGTGTGGGCCGCGTTGGAGGAACTTAGTTTCGGGAATGTATGTCCTGGAGCCATTTGTCTATCCCGACGACCATGCGTTTGTGACCATGTTATCATGTTGATGTCGTATTAACCAGTGCTTATCTGTAAAGAATAAAAAATTACTCGACCATACATGTTTTTGTGGATGTGGGTGGGTAATTGATGAGCCAAGCTGGGGAAGATTATAGGGATTGGGGTTATATTTTGGTTAAGCTTGCCATACTCGTAACGTATTTTGATTGCAAATAGTACAGTTCCACGATAAGTAATTCCAAAATCTTTTGCTTAAACAGACCTTTAAATATATTTGAACGATATGTTTTTGTGCCCAACTCACAAAAATCTGGGACGTAGATCTTTTTCAATTCTAACTCGTATGATGACATTTAAAGTCACCTATCCACCATAATTATATCGCAATTACAGTATATATAGTATATACATATTCAGCTATTTTGATGTTTTTTTTAATGTTCTTTTGTATTTTATTTTAAAGTATTGAAATGAAGGATGACAGAAATAATTCTTATGCTTCAGCTATAGATGCTGCTGCATCTCAAGATCTGCAGATCGTTATGGCGGTTCTTTTCAGTCCCAACGAAGAAAAGTAAATATTAAATATTTCTAAATAATCACGACATTATTGATATTATTTATTGATTTGCAGATATCCTGTAATTAAGAAAAAATGTTCCGTTGATGGAGTAGTTGCTTCACACGTTGTGACTATAAAGGTTATTGCACCTCGTCCAGAAAAATCGGCTGGTCTAATGTCAATAGCAACGAAGGTTGTCATACAAATGAACGCTAAATTGCGTGGAACTCCATGGATGATTGATATGCCTAATCTTGGTATTATGACATGCGGTTTTGATGTATATCATTCAACTAAAAATAAACATAATTCATATGGCGCATTTGTTTCAACAATGGACATAAAGAAGTCATCAAGATATTATTCATTAGTCCAAGAACATGTAAAAGGCCAAGAATTATCAAATTATTTAACGCTAAATGTTGCGAACGCTTTACGGGCATTTAAAGAGGAGCATCAATGCTTGCCTGAACGTATAGTATTTTATCGTGATGGAGTTGGTAATGGTCAGCTGCACCAAATTGTAAACCATGAAGTTAAAGCTCTAGTCAATAGATTAGACGAAATATATAGTAGCGTTGGAAGTGCACGTCCACGCTCTGCATTTACAGTTGCATCTAAAAGAATCAACACGCGATACTTTCTTAAAGGTCGCAATCCTCCACCTGGTACCGTTGTGGACGATATTACTACTTTACCAGAGCGTTATGACTTTTATTAAGTGTCGCAGTCTATATTCCAAGGTACGGTTTCACCTACCAACTACAACGTTATACACGATACAACTGGATTTAAGCCAGAACATATTCAAATGCTAACTTATAAAATGACGCACATATATGGTATTATAATTGGGTTGGTACCTGCCGCGTACCAGCAGTGTGTCAATATGCTCATAAATTGGCATTCTTGGTAGGTGAGAACATCAACCGTGCTCCATCTACTGCACTCGAAAAGAATTTATATTTGTTGTAAGAAATATTTTTTCCTTATAATTATATTTAATTTTTATTTTTTATTAGTTGACGGCGGTGGAGACGCTACAAATTCACTTTTTATTTAATTTGTTGCACACTGAGGTAACATAAGTGCTAAAATAATACCTCATACTTGAGTTTAATGAACAAACTTTTAGTAACTATATGCTTTAATTTGAATATTTTTATATAAAAAACAAACAAAATATAAAAAATTTGAATTTACTTTAAACAAAAACATTTAGATTCCATTTTTGTTTGGTGTACTTTACCTCACAACTCGAATGTTGTAGATATTTTTCCTATGAGGACATTCCAAATGTTCCTGAAATAATTTACCAAAATATGAATCTGTTTTTGTTTGAATATTTTATAGAATAAGAATATTATAATAATATTATCGTATCCATTAAGTTTGTTTTTGCGAATTGATTTCCTTTTGTAAACTCACACACTTTTTTAATTTCGTTACATTTAATACATTTTTTGAATTAACTATTAACGAACATATAATCTAGAGTTTTTTTTTTGATCTTTTAGAATCCTTTCTGCTATCATCATTTAATATAAACTATGGTAAATATTGAAGAACTAATTATTCATTAATACAAACTTAAGTATTTTAATTTATAATTTTCCCTCTGATAGCACGATGCTTGTGTGCTGGAAACTACAGCGCATTGGGTATGTTTTTAAATTTATCTACACACACTCTCATCTACAAATACTCCTAAAAATACACGGCAAAGAGTTACGGGTTCAAGGGTAAAGAGGATCGGCAATAAAGCTTTATAAATTCCTTAGATTCGTAAAAAAGTCTACTACAAATCTGCATATAGTAAAGATTTGAAGTAGACATTTTTGTCCGGAACCTTTAGGTCTACCATATATGAAGTTTCTAACCAGTCAGATAAACCTATACAAGGTTAGGTTATACTGGCGATCCCTAGTGGATCCACTTAGGCCTATTGGCCCATGTATTACCGTATATATAAGAAAAACTCATGATTTAAGACCAGCTAGAATCTTTGGCGAAGCATAAAATGCTATTTAACCAAACAGATTAATATTTTATATACTAAATAACATATTATATTTAATTATACATTAATTTTAATATTAATAAAATTTACGTTAATTTTTATTTTATACAACAAATACTTTTATAAGAAACTCATTTGTCGTTCATTCAATGTTACAACAGGTGTAAAGCGCGCCCATAAACCAGCGTCCTGTCCTGGTTTTACATATGGAAAAGTATGGTAGTGATGATCGACGTGGTTCAAGTTGAAACTTAAATACTTATTATAATTGAAATCTTAATCACATTGTCAGTGAAGTGAAACTGTCCTAATACGGCGTTTACATTGGCCGAAAATGGCTCATTTTGGTCAAAAATCGAAAATGAGTATCGAATGGCTCATTCTTGCATATAAAATTTCAAGCACAAAAATGAGCAATTTTCTCACATTCTGTATGAATGACGTTCGAATGCATTTCACATACGTTCCAAATGCAAAGGAATCCATTGAACATACCCTAAATGAAAGCTCTTCATGGCATTTTGACAGTTTGAAAAAGCTGTTTTTAACATATTTACAAAAAAAGGTAAACAAATGTTTGGTGGTTGCATTTTCTTGAAAACGATGCACTGCTTTTTAGAACTTTTATTTCCCAAAAAGTAATTAATCGAAGTTAAAAATATGTTTTAAGTTTCTAATGTAAGGTTTGAAGGCATATTTAACCTTCATGCAACATTTTTTTGGCACGGGCCAAAAATCAAATCAACATGCAAGTTGAAAAATCAGCTGTTGAAATGAGAACAAATGAAATAGAACGAATGTAAACACTTTCAAATGGCTCATTCAAAATGAGCCATTTTCGGCCAATGTAAACGCCATATAACTCTTCCCAGTTAAAATTTGTGATAGAGAAGCGACCTGAACTTGTTTGAAAGAGTGAACTGTACCTGGTGGGCTGTGAAAATAGATTGACTACAACAACAACGAAATGAAAAAGGGTAGATAGAGAAAGGGTATTTGTTTCGAAATGATATAAGTGAAAGGGAACAGTTCTACGAATTTTACTTTGAAAAAATTAAAAATATCAATTTTATTGAATCTTCTAAAAATCAACTTAGAACTAACAATAAATTATCGACGCCAATTACTGTATTAGAAGAGAAAATAGATAATTAATTGTCCTTATCCAAAGCTTCGTCCAATTTCGTTTCCATGTCGGACATTATTCTTTAATAGCCGGGTTTATGTAGTTCCTTTTGAGTCGCTGGGTTCCAGTGCTTTGAGTAAGATTGCTTGCAAGTGGGTTTTGGTGGTTCCTGAGTTTGATTTTGTACTTCTGTGTGTGGCTGACTACTTTATAAAATTTTATTTAATAGTAACTTATACATAAGGAAATAAGATTCTGTAGTAAGGCTAATTGAGAATTTTTATCTAATTGCCTGTTTCATAATTAAAAGTACTTGCATAATATTAAATATAAAAAGCAAAATAAAATATTTATTACAGCAACATAAATCTATTTCACTATTAGGTTTAACTCAATTTTTTAAAAATGTCACACCTTCGTACAAATCTTCGATCGTGAGCTTCTTGCCGCCTCATGAGTTGTGAGTAGAATGAGCCGAAAAGAGATGCTCATGGGTATGCAAATATGAACTCTGGTAAATTATACCAAAATGCACGCCAATCACTTAGTTGAGTTTTTTTTGTTTTTTTCTTAATTTTTTCAGTAATTTTTTCTTTCAGAGTAGTGAAAAAATAAATGGAACTTACGAAAGAAAACATGTTAAGCAACAACAATGCTCGAAGAATCTTCAGAGTTAGATTTAACTCGCAAAAAATTGTATGTCTTAAGGCTTAGTGCGGTTAAATCAGTCTATTGTGAATGTTCACTGGATATATGTTGCAAAATTCCAGTCATCCATTTAAATAATATGAGCATTTCATTTACTAATTAATTCAAATACATAAATTAATAAAGTAATTAAAATATACAATACAAAAATGCTTATCATTGCCCTTCTAATATTCATTTTTTTCTTTTAAATTAATTAATTTCTAGTGTACAATTTTAATATATCATATTGTACACAACACAACAAAAAACATTTGACAATTCTAAAAGTGATGCCAATTTGTTTTAACCAGACTAAATATGGTTATATCACAGCTCTGAAAGAAAAAATTACGGCTATATAAATATAACTTTCAATTTGTATTTACGATGGCAACTCTGAACAAAATGGAGATTTTGTTAGGCTTATGTATGCAAAACACGTAAAAAAATTTAAAGTTAAAATTTTTAAAATGAATAATACGAGGGCGGTTTGATAGTGCTGCCATAGTGCTGCTGTCAGCTGTAATCTACCAGTGGGCAACTTTTTAATTTTGAGCAAGCTACGTCGTTCAGTTGGTGTCTGATAGCCGTTCAAAGCAGACAACCTCGTTACCTCATTTTTTTACGTGATGTGTTACTTGTCTAGTCACGATGGTCAAAATCCACGAATTGGAATACGAACTGCTACCCCATCCAGCATATTCTCCAAATATAGCCCTCTGCGACTATTTGCTGTTTCCAACCCTAAAGAAATGGGTGGACGGTAAGATATTTAAGTCGATTATTTGGAGGGAATAAGAAAATTAGAAAAATGCTGAACTAAATGTATCGAGCTAACAGGTGATCACGTAGAAAAATAAAATGTTTATTTGCCGAAAAAAATTTGTTTTATTCAAAAAGTCACTGACTTATCAAACCGCCCTCGTAATTCTTTGCAATTCTTGATAAGAATATTTTTTTTTACATGACTCTGAATAAAATATCATTTCTCGTGCCTTTTAACAGTAAAATAATAAATAGAAAAAGTAAAGTATTTGTTACGAACAATGACGGCACGAAATATGAATAATTAACGAAATCATTTGTTGATAGTTAATTGGAAATTTGGTATGTACTACCAAAAACCGTTCACAATAGACAAACTTTTAGTGTTGGCAACCATGTGATTAGAACTGCGTATTAGTTAAGCGATTTTAAAGAGGTTGGACTAAATAAGCCAGCAGTGTTGTTGTTTCATATGTTATTTTCAAAATAAGCAGTTGTTCTTTTGTGATATGCTTACAAAAGAAAAGGCTATTATTACAGCTGAATATCTACAATCTTTGACTTAATATATATATTTAAAAAATAACTAAACAAAGTTTTTAAGTCTTGTGTTTAATCCTGCTATACTCTGAGTATACCCCAGTTTTGGAAAGAGTCGGCAAAGGTTATTATAAAATATAAAATTTACATTTTAATTCATCCTTTTATTTTAAGAAAACCGTACAGACACTGTTCGTGCCAACGGTAGAAGCATAAAACCTCACTTAAAGATGTAGGTCAAAGACCTAAAGAAGCAGTTACTAAACGGGCATCAAGTGTAAATTATTGGATCAGGAACTTGGCACCAACTAAGTCATACACAGAATTTCGTTTAAATTTATACTAGTTATGAGTAATATAATATTTTATTTTCCTTAAAATTTTTTTTTTATTTTTTATATTATAGAAAAATTATAGATTTCAATTTTCTTGTATAACTTGTAAGAATTGTTTTTTAATAAAGTTTTATAATTAATGTGCTTAGTTTTATGATTTCATTTATACATTTGAGTTTTATTCAAATTGAAAACAAAAAATGCGTTTGTATTCTGTGAGAAGACCTTACTAAAATGATAACTAACCTTATAATTATTATTGTAAGTGAATAAGTGGATGAATTTAGTAATCTACAAGAATAAAAAAATATTTTAATGACAGTATTTTCAAATTCCCAAAAAGGAGACAATATGCCGAAGCCGCATTTTATTGTTTAGAAGTCGAGTGACATATTTTGAATCGTTAGTATTATAAATATATGTCCCAACCTACACTCAATTCAATATTTTAGTTCTGAATAAAATAAACTATAATACACACATTTTAATCATTTGATTTATGAACATTCCAGAACAGAAGACAGCAACTTTTAAGTACAAAAGCCATATTATTAGCAAATGCTATTATTAAATGTAGAAAGGTTATACAACGAGCAGATATAGGTATAACTTAACATACTTACATATAAGAGGTACAACTAAACATATTTGCATACAAAATAGCAAAATAGTATTTTAATAGTATATATAATACCACAAATGTTCAATCCAATGCAGGGTCTGAAATTAACTTCCTACCCATTTATAACAATAAATTCGGCTTCTGATGATATAAAAATTAAAAAAGGTTTTTTATTTTTTCAAAATAAAATAATATAAAAATCTCATAAGTTGAGATACGTATCCAAAGTAACATAAATATGTAAAAGTCTATTACAATTAAGTGTCGTATAGGGGTTTTATATAATGAAGCCACATTAGTTTTATGTCGTTCTACGAATGAATTGACGGCTCAAAACAATTTCAACACTTCTGTGTATATCCACATGCCATATCCACATTATAAAATTATATTGTATCAAGGCTACCATATTTATTTTTATTATTGATAGATACGTAATGATTTTTTTGCTATGTTACACAGTTTATAAAGACATATCCAATAGAACTTTCTTCAGCAACATGGATTCAACCTACTGGTAACGAAATTATACTTCCTTTGAATTTTAAATCTAAAAAACAAATTAAATCAGGTTTTCCTTGAGATTTAAAAAGTTTTGACTTAGCATATTTAAAAACATTTTCTTCATAATTTTTCAGAAACAATTTTATGTTTATCTATTCAAAATTCCCGGTCACTTCAAAACATGTTTCGAACTTTCTTCAACAAAATTTTTTAATATTTAGGGTATCAAGAAGTATATAAGGAAATAAAATATTTGGTAACGTGCCATTGACAAGGTGTACAAGAATATATAGAGTCCGAAGATAACATTCGGAATGCAACTATCACGTTTTCCTATATGTAATAAATCGTAATTCACGCTTAACAACAATTTCTCGTTGGGACATAAACTTCTAATTGGGATCCAAAGTAAGTTTATCGGTTGTTTTAAGACTCCATTAATCAATGTGCTAAATTCAAAGAACGAAAGTCGTAAAGTTCACTTTGAGATTTCATAACCTAAACGTTGACTCAAGCTCTTAGTGTATAAAAATTTATTATGCCTATATTATTCATACTAGGTTGTGAAAAAAGTATTCTGTAGACTACTACATATGTATGGTATATAAAATAACAATGATTGATTATTGTCACAGTAGTCTGTCTGCGCGATTGGAGCTGACCTTCGCGGTCACTGGCTTTGTTTTTTCTTTCTTTTCCTT
>NC_051848.1:85889973-85972748 GCF_002237135.1 Teleopsis dalmanni
GATGACTTCTATATGTCCATTGTTGAAACAAATGCGCCATATGAGTTATTTTTATTTTTAGTTGAATGATATATATCAAAACCGCATGTAATAATACCAAGATTAGGCATATCAATCATCCATGGAACTCCACGCAATATAGCGTTTATTTGTATGACAACCTTCGTTGCTATTGACATTAGACCAGCCGATTTTTCTGGACGAGATGCAATAACCTTCATAGTCACAACATATGAAGCAACTACTCCATCAACGGAACATTTTTTCTTAATTACAGCATATCTGCAAATCAATAAATAATATCAACAATGTCGTGATTATTTAGAAATATTTAATATTTACTTTTCTTCGTTGGGACTGAAAAGAACCGCCATAACGATCTGCGGATCTTGAGGTGCAGCAGCATCTATAGCTGAAGCATAAGAATTATTTCTGTCATCCTTCATTTCGATACTTTAAAATAAAATACAAAAGAACATTAAAAAAACATCAAAATAGCTGAATATCTAAATACTATATATATTGTAATTGCGATATAATTATGTTGGATAGGTGACTTTAAATGTCATCATACGAGTTAGAATTGAAAAAGGTCTACGTCCCAGATTTTTGTGGGTTTTGTGGGCACAAAAACATATCGTTCAAATATATCTAAAGGTCTGTTTAAGCAAAAGATTTTGGAATTACTTATCGTTGAGCTGTACTATTTGCAATCAAAACACGTTACGAGTATGGCAAGCTTAACCAAAATATATCCCCAATCCCTATAATCTTCCCCACCTTGACACATCAATCACCCACCCACATCCTAAAAAACATGTATCGTCGTGTAATTTCTTCTTCTTTACAGATACGCACTGGTTAATACGACATCAACATGATAACATGGTCACAAACGCTTGGTCGTCGGGTTAGACAAATGGCTCCAGGACATACATTCCCGAAACTAAGTTCCTCCAACGCGGCCCACACTAAATTTCAGTCCTTTTCATACAGTTTAAAGGTAGGTATCTTTATTCTGTCCTTCATTCTGCTGACTTTTGCAATAAAGATGCCTAAAGATGAAGATGGTGGCAAACTTAGATGGCATACGTTTAGATGCATAAAGAAATAAACTAGCTTTTGGTATTAATATAAAAGAAAAGTGTTAACCTAATCTAATAATTCTGCTAGCATATTATCCCTTCTAATCATATTTGTTACTGCAGGAAAATGAATCATATTTCATAATATAAATAGCAAATTAATTGCACATTTAACTCTTCAAAGATCATTTTAGGCTTTGTCAAAGGGTCGAGGTAGTTTTTAAAGCTTTCCGTTCTTATACGGTAAACCATCAATTGGCCCAAGTGGATTATTAGGATTGTCAGTATAAACTAACTAAATATATGTTGAACGAAAAAAATGATGAACCAAAAAAGTGGCTGACCAAAAAATATGTTTGACAAAAAAAAAATAGATTCAAAAAATGATTGACGAAAAAATGACTGATGAAAAATATGTGTGACCAAAATAAAATATATTGAAACGACTGCATCGCTTAGTGTTTTAAAATATATTTAAATAACTGAACCAGTTATTCAGATATACACATTCAATTAATTACTTACTACTTTGGTTCATCAATTTGCATCTTCATGCCGCTAGCTACACGTTGACATGTTTTAACGAAGTTCTGAGCTTCACGTACATTTCGCCCAGAAATATTGACCTCATGGTGAAATACTTCCAGAAATGGAAGATTAAAATTAACAATAACAAAACCAAGGCTATATTCATAACACGAAAGAGAAGGCAGCATCCTCCAAGTGTGAGCGTCGGTTACACGGAGATACGGTGGGAGGTTAACATAAAATATCTGGGGGTCACATTTGACAAACGGCTCAATTGGTATAAACAAATGAAATGCAAACGTAATAGCTGCTCAAAAAATACTACATTTTCTAAAGCCGCTGTTCAATAATAATCACTTCAACCTCAAAAAAAGAAAGCTACTATATACTCAAATAATAAGGCCACCACTACTGTACGGATGTGTTACATACAGCAAAGCCTCAGATACTGCCATGATTCCATGGTATATTAGAACAACAGACATGCGCAGAGATCTAAGGGTCGACTCAGTGAAAAAATATATCAGGGACAGAGCCCTAAAATTATTCACAAAAGTTGATATGCTGCCCAACCACGCTCTAACAAACCTCAAATCCACCTCAGAACCCACAGGAAGATATGCTGACCTACGGTCCGTCATCAGTTATACAATAAATAAATTATATGAATTCCAGTATAGTTAAAGCTTAGTGAGGGGCAGAGATAAGCGCCCCAGCCACAAAAGAGTCACAAAAGAGCAAAAGTGCGTAAAAGCTTTAACTGAAGAAACCACAACAACAACAATAACATATATTGTATGAATTTCAAATACAAGAGGTACGAGCTGAACGAAATCAACAACGATAATTAGAATGGAGAAAAGGGTGCCGGTTCGTAGTTAACACACGCAGAACCAATGACCGACTGCGCCAACAACTACATCAAACATTTTGTTCCTTCGTCTTGCATTCGAGTACGAGTCAGATATTGATATTCCGCACATCTATAATGTCGATTGGTTTTTTGGACAAAAAATGCCCTTATTGTCATGCAATGAAATTCAAACAAGATTCAGTCGTCAAGTGTTGCGCATTAGAAAAAGTTCAACTACCAGAAATTAAGAAACCACCAGAGCCATTGAACGGATTGCTCATCGGCATGCCTGAAGGTTGAAAACTGTATATAGAATCAATAGATAAAGTTCATGAGTTTTAAGAGTCACTGGATTTGTTAGGCATGCCACCACCACACATTCTATGACTGTAAGTTGGACCGCCGGTTATTTTACTTCTATTTTACCATCAATAAGTCGGAAGGCCAAACGATGTCTGTTTACGGCTTAGGTTTGGACACGTGGCATGTTCTCGCGTGGGCAAACTATCAAGCCTATGTGTGTTGGCTAAAGACGAATAAACATATTACTTCTTGAATCTAAATTTAACTTTTAAGAGATCAAACAAGGAATATGTCCGTTATTTTAATGAAATATATTGAATCAAGAAAACGAATGGTTGGTGTTTTTTCCTTTTGATCGACGACCATCGTCTACAGCGCTCAATTCCTCTTTTTATCATACAGCACATTGTCACACAATCACAATACATTCATTATCTTTCATTTAAAAAAAATAATAATCACTAGAACTAATTTATATGGCAAAACAACGTTTGCCGGGATATCTAGTATTTCATAAATTTTTTTTTAAACAAATATTTAAAAATGAATAAATAAAGTTGCTATTGAGACTATATATTTGTTATTTGTTATAAGAGAATTTCTCCTTACTTGTTTGTAGTAATCTACGAATGTGACATCTTTTTCCTTTCGTTTGAAAGTGGATTTGGGCGACATACCGAAATCTACATCACTCACACGGTATGATTACTACCATGCCTGTAACAATGTTTAAGTATTTTTAGTTAAAGTATATTATATTATATTACTATGTACTACTTACCAATTACTTCGGCCTCAAATGCGTTTTGATAATCTGATGACACTTTCACTAATTGAGTCAAAATGTTGTAAATTGTATCAGTGCGCAATACCTTATGTGCGATTTCAGCACACATCAGTACATCCAATTCATGCTGACGAATAGAGGTAATATATCCTGGCCAAATTTCCAAACGGAAATTCTCAATGCGTATCTAGAATGAAAAAAAAACAAAACAAAAATACTTAAAACAATTTTTTAAAATTACTTTATATGAAATATCTAAGCTAAGCTTGTAGCAAAATAAACTTCATTAAACAATTGCCATACACTAAACTTACTTTAGCTACTGGATCAAAAAAATTTCGATTCAATTGTTGTAGTTTCAAGCCTTCCATAGATCGACGTAAAATCAAGTTGAGTACATGCATCTGTTGCATATCTGTTAATTCTACTATGCCAACATGTTTAATTTTAATTTGTACTGTATTTCCTGCACGATCCTTTGTTAGTATCTTATAGACATCATTTACCATTATACTTTTCAGATTTTGTGCAGAAAATAGCAAAGTACCATCAAAAACGTAACCTCTAAACAAATCTTCATACTGTCCTATCATTCCACGACGTACATGTAACAAATCGACTTCTGGTGCAAAATCAACACGGTACTGATGTATAACCGATTCCGGTGTTCTTAATAGACGAAAATAGTTCGTCTGAACCATAACTGGACGACCAACTGCACCTTGCTTATTTACGTACGACACTGGTCGAATATGTTGTATAACGTCAGTTAAAATACGTTTTCCCCGCATGCCACGTATTTGGTCAATTGCAGCTATAGATATGGATATAACAACATAAAGAAACAATATAAAATATCATAGAAAGAACAATCATAATTATTGTCATAATCTGCATACCAATAGTTGCTGCCTCAGTGTTATCATGACTTTGGTGAACGTTTGAACTGGGAGAACCACTGGGAGAACTAAAGGAAAATATTTACGTCAACATAAGTCTGGTTAAATAATATATTTTATGGCATACTCATGAAAATACTGGAAATGGACACATCGGACTGATGAGAAGATCCACAACTTGCTGTTGACGGCAAACTACCAAAACTCTAATATCAAATGAATAAAAATTAATTAAATCAAGTCTCTTTAAATCTTAAATTTGTTCTTACTTACAGATGATTCAGAGGCAGGATAACTGCCAAGTCCATCACCGCGCCCACGATACATGCCAGGTCTACGCTCTGCACCACCGCGTTGTTCACCACGTTGGTCACCACCGCCGCCGCGAGGTTGCCAGCCACGGATGCCATCAACATCACCATCACCGCGGTTGCCACGATAGCCGCCGCCGCCACCACCACCATTATCGCCGCCACGTCTATCTCTGTCTCCTCCTCTGTTTTCAGAACTCCTTCCGCGTTCTCCTCCACCACCTCTATATTCCGCACCTCTTCCGCGTTGCATTCTAAAGATGTATTAAAACTTTAAAATGAAATTATGTTTTTAATTATTTTCACATGCATTTGTGCAAAAAGCAACTCCAAAATTTGTTGGAATTTTAATTCTTCGTAAAGCAAAGCGGCTTCCACTTATTGCGTCGCCGATGGCAGCACATTTTGACAATTGTTCGACATTCTAAGTGCTAAGAAAAAAAAAAATTAATACACAACTGTACACACATACATATACACTTGTATATGCGAATGTTTTCTTTATTATGTGCAACTGCATGGAATGAAAATTGCATATAAGTTGCATATTAGACCATTCAACAACAACAAAAACCATTAAATAAATTACCATTAAAGTAAATATATAATTTTATATATTTAAAATTGAAAGCAAAGCATGAATTTATACGTTTTCTAATCATTCATTTCTACTACCAGTTGCTTCGAAAACTGCTGCTTTTTTATTCCTTTTTATTCTTTTTTGGACCACTGTTCCTTACGTGGAAAAAAGGACAGACGACAAAGTTTACAGTTCACCGAAACGACGCTCAGCAAAAACAACAAAAAAAATAGAACATGTTATATGCACAATTAGCATTGCACAATTATTAGTTATTGCACAATTAGCAAAATATTAGCAAAATTTTAGGCAATAATTAATTTCATTTAAAAAATAATTTTCCAAATAGCGCAATTCAGTTTTTAAAAATTCTGTTCATTTCACAATAATTGTAGAACCAAAAAAGACGTACATTTTTATTCACAGGTACCACTTAAACGAACTTAATTTGAACTTCTTTAAGCACTTAACCGCAAATGATAGATTGTGATATAGTCAATGTACATCTGCGCAAAAAAATTAATATCTATGATTTTAACTCGCCTTAATCAAATCTTCGAAATTGCATGAAGTAATGATCTCCGAGCTTCAGTGTGAAAGAAAGCTGTGACAGCATCGAATGATTAGCGTCGATTAGTTAAAGATGGTAAAATATCGCTAACAACAAACTGTTGCGTAGTGATTCGCAGCGCAGAATTGGATACACTCGTTACCACTCGCTTCAATTTAGCTCAATTTGTTGCAAATATAATTATCTCAAATATAATTATCTATAATATTATTATGGATTATATTATATTATTATATACGATGGTATATTTCGTACATTTTTATATGAATATATATGTGCACATGGTTTAAAACAGAGTGGTGCAGCGGGCACACGCACATTTGTGGTGTTAAGAAAAAAATTGCACGCACACAGATTTTATTTCACAATTTCACAATTTCACAATTGTAAATTTCACACTTGTTCGAAATAGTAAATATTAGGTCTGTTCCACGAGCTACTCCTAGTAACTTCGAGTAAAACTGTGTATACACAAGTGCGTTCCACCAGCAAATCTTTCGTGTATTTTCGTGTAAATTTTACTTGTGTTTTACTTGAGTTTTACTATGAGTAGCTCGTGGAACAGACCTACTATTTTGCTGCAATTTTTGAAAGGATTGATATTTGCGTTTGTTGGTTTCGTAACGTATATTAAAAATTGCATAAGTCAACATATTCTATTTAAAATAATTGGTTTTGTTAAGTATTTATTTAAAATTTAAAATTATTTGTGAACTTATTTGGATGTAACATTTTTAAATGCAAATTTAGTAAGTGATCTGAAAGTATTTGTTTGGTGAGTTTTGCTCGGGTAATAAAATAGATATAGAATTAAAAAAAAAATAAATAATTAAAATAAAATATTTTTTTACAAGAAATTTAGAAATTAACTTATTTTAAGAGTTTTATTAAATTTAAGCTGTAATTAAACTCAAACCTAATAATAAAATAAATTAATGTTGCTGTACTCGTAATAAATGTTTTAGTCTCATTTAATAGTTAATAATATATCAGTACTTATAATTAACTAAGAAACAATTAGATTTAAATTCTAAACTAACCTTACTATGTAAATTAATAAATGGGTTCTATTTTATTCATTTTAAAAAAGACATGATTTATTTATGAAGCTTAAAATTTAACACTTATATTTATTTTATACAATTTATCTTAATTTAGATATATTCAAATTTATCTTTTCAATAAACTATTTTTAATATTAGTATTGAATATAATTTTATTTTTATATTTCAATTTATCTTTAAATTTATTCCGACAATTTTTTAGACGAGGAATTAATCTTTCAAGCAACTACCAATGACGTATTATATTTTATTCCGAACAGCGACTTGTCTTCTTCCAGCTTTTCCTTACGACTGACTCTTAGAAGTTTTCCTTCTGATGTCCAAAGTCGTTAATGAAAATTCCAGGATTGAATTGATCAATCGAATTATGACTTCTAAAATTCATCAGAATATTTTAGAAGCTTCTTGTCTCCATTCTATAGAATTGGAGCTTCTATTTTCTATAGCGCCTCTCAAGCGTCTTTAGCTTTGACGTCAATAGCCAGATGACTAGCCAGAGATTAATATCCAATAGTATTTGGATATCTCATCGATCAAGTATTTCATATGATACTTGATATGTTTTCTACAAGATACTTGCAGTATGAAAAGAAAACAATTTGCAACAATGTTGCTATAAGAAGTACAGGCATTAAGCCCGATTGAAATTAAATACACAAACGCGAGTAGGCGTTGTGAGATATTTTAATGCGCAATAGAATTGTGTATACAGGCAAAGTGCCGTTATAGTAATACAGGGTGTTAACTTATACAGATTTTTATGTCCATATACATATGCATATGGTCGACAGTATAACTGAATTTGGAAACTTTCAATTAATATCTTTATTTTCAATAACGCACATTTTTAAAAAATACTGCCAAACAAATTCAATTGTTATAAATCAATTGCATTTCAAAATAATTTTAATTGATTTAGTGGAATTACCTGATAGCGTTTTTTTATGGTGTTTTCATGTAATACGTGTTACTTGTGAATAACTTTTTCTTAAGAAATAGCATGGTATATCTTTTCTCAATTTTAATTCATTGAAAACATATCATTAGAAATTTCATTTAATAAAAAAAAACATCAAGGAAATTAATAAAATACGAGGGCAGTGTGATAAGTCAGTGACTTTTTGAATTTCCCGCGCAGTTACTCCAAATGCAACAGTGCTGCTGTCAGCTGTAATCTACCAGTGGACAACTTTCTAATTTTGAGCGAGCTACGTCGTTCAGTTGGTGTTTGATAGCCGTTCAAAGCAGACAACATCGAGTCACTGACTTATCAAACCGTCCTCCTAGTAGGATAGTAAATTTTCCTTTTGTTACTTTTATAGTTTACGTTTTTTGAAAATTTCTTTAAGGTTATATATTGAGATAAATATTTTTGTCTTTTATTGGAAACATATTTATTTATTTTACTTATTTTTTTGTAGTTTTTTAATTTTATTTTTGAGTTTCCGATTTCTTAAATTTCGCAGAACTGATTTCCTTGACTTATAACATTTCGAAACAAAGACTTTTTTCTATCAAAAAAAACTTTAACTCCTATTTCAATTACATAGTGTAGTTGACTGATATTCTCATGCTTTAAATTAATAAACCTTAAAATAATAAGTAATATAAGTATTAAATCTACATTAAATAATAAATTCAAAATTAAAATATAAGACCGTGTGCGAGTACGAGTAAATTGATGGTAAATTGAGGGAAATAGTATGTTATGTCGGTGTGGCAGCGAATGTTGGTATTTACAGGATTTCGAGTATGGTTAATTAGATAAAAATTAGGTAAAATATATGTTCGCATTGTGAAAACTCTATAAGATGTTTAATAAATAAATTTGAAAACTTTCAACCAAAAATAATAAATATGTGCAATATATAAAAAAATATTGTATTTATTAATATTGTGCGCTTTTAAATCGTCATTTCACACAAATGTTCAGTAGACATTTCGTCTGGACACATTTGGGTGCATTTTTATTTTCGAGTCTGCACATAAAATGTGCTCCTCGTATTGCTTTCAGCATACGTTGTGTGCGAGTGCAAATTTGCTGCAATATTAATTATAAATAAGTTGGACACTTAAAATACTGGCTGGAAAATGAGGAATATTTCTTCATCATTGTAAGAAATAAAATTTAATTTTTAATTAAAAATTTAACTTAAACGCAAAGTATTTTTAATGTCAATAAAATGATGTAAATTTATACACTCAAATTAACAGCTCTTAGTTTAAATGACGTCCTACTCTGGCACCACTGCACGAATAAATATTCAATTTTCAACGAAAATATGAATTCATTCACCTTATGTTATTTTCATTGGCAAGTGTCAAAATAATAACTCAAGGGCAACAAATGTTGCCAAAAAACTACAATACAATATTTCGTAATTTCCACATCAATTGACGACTTTTGCTCAACGCTCAGCGCCGAACACCCAAATCATTCGAACCACCCGAAACAACAACCCTAGTACCGCACCGTCAACAGTCAAAAACGCAACACACACATGTCAAAATGTCAAAAATTTTTTATGATAATTTTCTATTAATAAAATAAATATTAAATCAGTGCGCCCCAGCATTGTTGCTTCCCTTTTTATTTGCGCAACGACTGAAACCATAAACGGAAGTGTAGCTTAAGAGAGTACCGGCAAGCAAATCACAGCACCCTTTGCGGCTGAACTCAAGTTTTTGCATAATAAGGACTTTCGTTCTTCAAGCAGCCAAGCTGACTCTGTGACTTCACGATGTGAAAAATTCTTAAATTGAGTTGTGTGGGTGGTAAGGGACGTTATTAGGTCGAAACCACTAATTTATCCCAAGAGACTTTCGTGCACAACAATAGCTCAGCAAAAACAACAACTATAACAAATAATGGAACAACAATTGTGGACTTCAGTCGAACCACGTCTTGGTCCAATATCAATCCAAGATGGCGTTGTGTTTATATTGACGTCTATTTTTGATGGTTACCATTGGATGACAACTAAGACCATCAAAATCTACAACAACAACTACAGCAACAACAACAACAACAATATTAACAACAATAGTAATAATAACCAACGCGTTAAAAAAGACGAAGGGTGCTTTATGCACTCATTTAATTTTCATTCATTTCAATTTCTTGCCACCGAAGCAATACACCCCACTCCTTCCCGCATAGGAATGGGGATTTAAAATTAGAGCAGCAATTTAAGTATTTCGTACGTGTTAGCCAATTTGGTATTTTGGCGTTTATTATTAAATTTCTGGATTGAATCGTGTAATCCAGTTTTGTGCAACAGCAAGTAACAAAGCGCGATAACAGCACCCTCGCTACCAGCAGCGCAACCAACTAACAGACAGAAGTGCGTCTACCTAAATATATGGACGAACGAATGTGCTGTCACTCGGTACACACTTCTTTGGGAGCTACATGGCCTACGAAACGGTATGAATTGTTACCGTACGCAGAGCGGCGTACGCCACAACATCCCGCCTAAGCCCTTAGCTGCTATTTAAGCTAACAGTGGATAATTGGGTTGCCTGCTGTTGTTATTATTGTAGCTTATGCCATGTTATAGTGGTTGAAGGAAGTTATACGTACCAGTGAATAATAAGGCACTGCCATCTGAACAGTATTTCTTATGTTTGCACTACTCAAGCCGGCATTGACAACGTTATGGTGCTCTTGATTTAATTTTAAATTAAAGGCAGCGTAATGAAGGATATAACCAACACCAACAGCGCTCGTAATTTAACAATTGCAAAATATCCTGTCGCATTAAGGACTCATTATATTTTCTGGAACATATTTTTGTGCTAATTTTATATAAATAATTCTTGCCATAAATTAAAAGCTTTTGAGTTATATAGTTGAACCAATTTGAAGGAAAAACATTTTTATTATATTTTATTTTTACTTAAATAGACACTGATTAAAATAAGCAATATAAGATTAGACATTTTATGATTAAAAAAGTAAATAGAAGTAAAAAAAACTATCTCATTTTATTGTGATCCTGACACACATCATAAATGTCCACTCATGTGACAGTATCGTACCTCTCAAATTAATTATCGATGACTTGCCCGCTATAACTTAACTGACGTCCATATCGAAAATAGTGCAGTGGGGATTATTCATATAATCTTAGAGGTCTATTCGCATTAAAAAAATGTGAAACTTAACATCCTTAAATTCATTACCCAACATAGCTAGAACATGACATTATCTGTGGCTTGTTGCTTATTCCTATTGAAATCACATGTTTTTCGCATCGATTTCACACAAAAAAAATAAAAAATCATCTGGATACAGTAATTAGAATTGGTAGTTTGTGTCAAATGTTATCTCACTCCTACACTGCCAGACCAAATGCCACAACATGTAGTCTACATTGTAGGTACAGTGGATGTTTCGATCATTTCTACAGTCACTTGAATATATCCACTGTCACAAATATGAAAACATTATTTAATAAAACATTCACTAAACGATATATAGCTCATCTTTGAAGAAAATTCAATGCGAAAAAATTTTATAGTATGTTTTCGCAATTAAACGCATTGACATCTGTGCCAGTTATAGACCTTAGGCTGCTTATAACATAACTTAAGTATTTCCAATGACTTTTATTTTTCAAGTCATTGGGGGGAAGGGAGTGAACATGCAAGATAAAGTGTCCGATTGCATTCAACATGGTGAATACTATCGCAATCCTTCTCACTGTTCTTTCCAAATTGACACACATCATTTACGTGGCCCCCTCTGGATGGTAACAAGCATCCGTCCTCATGGATATATAACTTCATACATGTCGTGCATAAAATACACCTTTTAAAAATACCTTTCAATGAAAACGAAAAGGCAGCCCCAGATAAGGAAACGATTTACTGATGACGACAATCGCAAACGTTATAAGGAACACGATTTAAAAATATGCACCTAGAATGTTAAAACCCTTTACAAAGAAGGTGCATCTATACAGGTGGTGAATATCCTCAAGAATATGAGGCTGACATTACCACACCTCCAGGAAATGCGATGGATGGGACAAGAATGCTCTAAACAAGAACATTGCAACATCCACTACAGTTACCATGCAACAAAGCACAAATTTGGAGTCAGATTTGCGGTGAGCCGAAGGTTCAGAAATTTGGTCTCAACATTTACACCAATAAACGAAAGGCTTACATTTCATTTAAAAAGTTGGGTAAAGAAGGTATCTTTGGTGCTACTGTCGGAAAGTTCAGCCTTCATTCAAAAACTCCTATTAATGGAAGAAAGCTGATTAATATTGCCGCGATCAGAAACATGATGGTTGGTAGCACCAGATTCCAGCATCTCAACATACATAAGGCAACATGTCTGTAACCTGATCAAAATACAAGATCTCAAATTGATTATGTTGTGATAGACGAACGGCATGTTTCCAGTGTATTGGATGTACGTACTATCCGAGAAGCCAACATTGACTCGGATTGTTATTTGATTGCAGTGAAGGTCCTCACATGTTTATGTGTGATAAAAGACGAAAGCGAAAGCTAAACGTCAAAAAGCTGCAATTACAACAGATAGCTAAAGACTTCGCGATTCGACTCTCCAAGTATCTGGAAAATTTGTCTGAAGAAACCGACATATGCGCGCAATGGATCCACGTCTTCAACTCCATGTGTACCGCTAATGAAGAGGTGATTGGCTATCACCGTAGTCAAAGAAAGAGCTGGTACGATCAAGAGTGTCGCGATGCTACCGCAGAGAAAGACGCAGCCTATCAAGCCACCCTGCGGTCAGTTGCGACATGCCCTGCTAAAGAACAATGTGGGCAAAGAGAAGGGAAGAGAACCGTTTTTTCAGGCGAAAAAAGAAAAAAGTAACAAAAGCTTGAAAACAAACATAAAATCGATATGCAGTAGGAGATTTTATTTATTTTATTTTATTTTTTTGCACATGTTTAATGTATATTAATATAAATATCTATTTGATGTTTATAAAATATTTTTTTATATTCTTATACCGTTTTTTTAAGATTGTTTAATTTATAATTTTGCTACATATTTTGTTATTTCTAATTAAATTAAAAACACTAAAGAAACAATATATATTAAGTGAAAGATTAAACTGAAACTCCGCTCTAGTAGAGTGGAAATAGACAGTCTTATTTTTCTTTTTTTGTGTCCATTATTGAATGTCAGACGGTATGTCTGAATAATAAAAAACTAATAAGGGTGGTACTAGTGTCCCAAAAGCCGCTCTTCCAACGGAAATAAATGTAAACATCACTGACGAGACAGTCACGAATTAACAAAAATAAGTATTATGTTCTAAACAGATCTAAATTGTAACGATCTACATGTAACATAATTTTATGATGTGTTTATTAGTAGTTTTAAGATTTAAATACTTATTGTTGTTCTTAGAAATGATATTCAAAAAATAAGTCCAATATTTTCCTTACACAGTGTGCCGTGTCCTTATCCAGGGCTTCCTTTCCGTTTTTATTGAAGCGTTCCAAGTCCAACATATGACCTTATATATCCATGATAAAAGTTCCCCTACACAAATGTGTCAGTATACACGAATGATTCTAGTTGTGTCAACTTGGAGAGAACATTGAGAAAATTTATGTCGGCATTTATCAGGTTAAATGCAATTAGATACAACGGACTTTTATTTCCGTTTTTTTTTAAATTGATCAAAAAATATATGTAATTATGCCACCCTAAAAAAAATTATAATTTTATTATATATCTTAAGATATAAAATCATTTTTCAAGAACAATTTGAAATTTACCAAAATTTTAGTACAATAAAGTATCAACATATGTAAAATAGTACTAAAGTACCACTTCAAAAAGTGAGTCCGACTTTCAAATTTGACAGGGTTAAATTTCTGGTACGTGCAACTTGCAAAATTATACACGAGTAGATAGCACCAAAAATCAACTGATGATGGGTAGTTCACAATATTCGAAAGAGGCGAGAGAGAAGAGAAAAAGAATTCCCAGAACTTATATCCGGTCATTTTGAATGAATTATAGTTTGAAACGATGTAGCGATACAAATATTTAGAATTGAAAGCGTATAAGCTCTGTTTCTTCTGAGTAAAAGACCAGGACTATTTTAATGATCGTGTGGAAATTTTTGAATTTGGTACGCAGATAAGATGGTGTGTAAAGATCAAACTTTATCAACATTTTCGACAGTTTTTAATGAACCTTTCACTCATAGATAGACTTACGTGCTCACTTACTTATTCATATACTTACGAATTCGTCAAATGCTAAATAGAAACACACAATAAAGTTCGTGGATGGCTTAGAGAACCTACTGATTTCAACTAGAAAGAGTTGGACTAGAATGCACATGCTGGAGGTACGAGCACTGTTTTTGCTTTAATTCAAAACTTTCAAGTTGGTGCGATATTAAAATTTCATTCTGACTCTTGATGTTTTGTCTATCACATTCATACAATTGTAGTCGTGTATACATATGTATTACCATACATACCTACCATACATATACTTAAAATTTATATCTGTATATAAGAAATATAATATATATATTATTTAATATAGATGAATGTGTATATTTTTGTTTTTCTTTTGAGCAACATTTCACTTTAAATTAAGTTTCTTGCAATTAAATATGCACATTCTCATTAAAAGTTTGCGCCATTAATAAACGCCATCAGGGATGGAATGCAACACAAACACAAACTCATACACACTTACACTTATCTATACTATATGTGTGCAATACCTACCCGACATACCGGGGTTTGGTGTAATGTTGTGTGTGTATCCATCTGCGTGTGTTGGTTGTGCTCATTAAATATGCACACATAATCGCACGCAAACTGACGGCGTCGAAACTCATAAAATTTGCAAACGTATGAAAGTGAACATGTATGTGAATACACACACTTACATATACGTGTATGGAATGATATATCTTCTGATATAACAGATACATATATATCGTTGCGATAATGTATCGTATATTTGACATATCTCAACGAAATTTTTGTACACTTTAACTGTAAAATGTAGGAATTGCAGCAATAAATTCACATTAAAACGGAACTAAATTTTTCAAGCCATTGCAGAAAAAATTGTTGAAATAACGGAGGATACGAGTAGCTTTAAGATGTAAGTAAAAGTCTGAACCAAGTAGACACCCACTACGTGCAAGTACGCACAACAGCGCTACCTGCTGCTATACGTGCTCGAGTCTGTCGTTGTACGTGTAGCGCATAGCCGTACCATTATGAATTACTCACAGTGTCCCCGAGCACCAACGGTGCCCCAAATTCCTATAGTTTGGTCAAAATCATAAGTGAACATTACCATTTCGTCTATATTGTTTAATATTGCGAACACAGTTTTCGAATCTTGTAAAGCAGTAGCATGGCAGTAAATGAAAAATGTTAACCCTTTAATCAACAAAATATTTTTAAGAACATAAACTATAAATTTGATATGAAACACATGCACACATAAATCAATATTATTAAAATCAATAGGTACATAATCTCTATATGTAGGTATATAATCTTATATAACTTTGTTTGCATTTAACTTAATTTCTGAGAAAGAATTTACGAATAATGAAGAACATTGTTTAAATTGTTTTCTTCTATAATTGTTAACATATTGAAGCGGTCGAATGTGACTATAACCTTCAATACCGACTATTTTTCTATTTTAAATAAAAGCACTGTAAATTATAGAGCAAATCTGTTAAAATATTACAGTCATATAACCAAATAGAACCATTTCTTTACCATATATATACATTCTTTGGCACTGATGCATTTTGGAAAGAATTGCACTTCAACCACTGAGGCATTGTTCCTAAAATATTGTGATTGAATCATACACCATTATGACATTAAACAAAAACCTATCGGAACTGCTAAATCCAAAGTTCTCTGCAAATGCAATATAACATTGATCTCACGCATAATGGTTTTTTAATGAACAATACGATTTTTACGGGTACCTGACCTACGGCATAATCAACATTGCCGTCGAACATATGAATAGTTGAAACATTAAATGTAAATAATGTAAATAAAATAACACCTCCTTCTTCTGGAGTGTAGAAAACAAACCGCAAATACATTTCAGTGTACGGTGTATACTTATCCATTTCCAAAAAAATGAGTAAAATTTGTATTTCCCTTTTTTTTATTTCTTTGTTCTCGATAAAATCTGGTGGAGTATCTACCTTGCGCTATGTGTGTAGTATTGCTTATCGAGTAAATTGTGTTCTCCATTTTCTACTACCGCTTTCTGTACGCTACACAATCAGTTGTTTTACAGTACTTAATCGTTTTACTATGTGACTATAGATATGCATTTCATTTTCTTTTACGTTAAATTCCTTAAGCTCAGAGATACTGGTCTTATAAGCTGTCGATTCTTAATACTCTTCGTTATCTTATTTCCCTAATGTTTTAATAATTTATCTTTCGACCTAATAGACGTTGACAGAATTTCTCATGTCTTTCAAGGAATCATAATCAGACTAAAGAATATCCCCAAAATACGCCCAAAGAGTTTAGTAGGGAATGAATTTTCGTAATCAGACAAAAATAAGCAAATCCATTTAAAACTTTAGTAGATAATATAGTTAAATAAGTAATTAACATTTAGTAATGTCTTTTAATCTCTACTTTTTGTAAACCTAACTCTGAGAGTGTTTACGCAATAACTAGTCTGATCCTAGTACTTCTATCAGACAAAACTGTAAATGCGAAATTCCAGTTCATAGAAGGGTTAAGAAGCACACACCTTCCTACACGTGAACATTTTGATGGTGTTAATTTGCACCAACATAACTATTAGTCCGTTTTAAGATGCCATATTTAAGTCATCAAAACACTCCACAAATGCTGATAAAATGTTTTTAACATATATAAATACAGAAGAGTAGAGGGACAAGAGGTAGAGGGCAAATCAAGCCACAGGAGCAGTGTAACTGTTGCTTGGCTATTACTTCATTTGGCGTTAGTACGTTACGCCGAAATCCTTTGACAGTTTGCTCCTGCAATTCGGTCGTGGCTCGCATTTATCTTGTGGCTGCGTATAATGAGCTCACATTAATTGCCGCAAATGAGGAAAGCTGCCTTTCTTAGGTTTATATGCCTCCAACTTTCTTAAACATATTAATGCATACGTAATGTATATGTTACCACATTTAACAGTTGCTTTTCTATTTCCGCTTCCGTGGGGAAATTAAAGTAAAAGTTAATTCAACAAATTTTTGTTACTCATGTATGTCTGTATGTTTACGGTGAGGATACGAGGATACAAAATTTTTGTATTTTCCAAAACCGCTCCAACACCTGCAATTTCTTACTTGATTAGAACTGCTAGCCTATCAACAAAGACACCGCTCATTAGATATTTAAGACGTATAGATGTATTTCTCCTTGTTATACAGGGTGAAATGTTTGAATGTATTGAATGAAATTCAATTTGAAATTTTATGAGCGATCAAAAGTCCTTTGATATATATGATATTATTCTTTCGCTATTTTTGGAGACAATATCCTGACTTTTATTTGTTGGTAATTAATTTTCAACTGATCTGTAAGCTATAACTGCAGGTTGGTGATTGGTGTGTTTGTCTAAAGTAAACTTAAACTTGTATAAATATTCATTTGATAAAAAGTAATCTGTAACTAGATATAACTTGAATATACGTATACGTATACGAGAGAGTCAATTCGTCTGCACTCTAAGATTCTGTTGCAACACATAATTGAGTAAAAACTATTTCGGTTAAGTCTTAATAATCTAGAATTTTCTACAGACTCTGCAGTATCTTACCCAACTAACAGGTAATCACATTAAATCTTGTTCCTTTTCTAATTGTTAATCCTCAAGAGAAAAAGTCAAATTTTTTTCCAGACGATCTGAAGTGAATTCTTAAGTGATTTAAACTGCCGTGAATTAAAACAACAAAGTACTTCTTTTTGTTTCTTATTGTATACTGATTCTTCTTTTTGAACTAAGATATTAATTTTGCATATATATAATTCCCGATTGTCAGGTAAACAATACCAGCAAGCTTTCTTTTGATTATAACACACGTTAACTATGGTTTTTTTATTTTTACTACTTTTATTAAGTTTTACATTGTTTTAACTGTTATTATTATGTTGAAGCTAGTTGAGTCAGAGCACTTGAGCACTTTTACTCTTTCTTAACTAGGAGGTGTCTTCAAAACCCCTCTCTACACCTCGACTGGAATATTGTTTATCACCTGATCAGACTTTGCAATAATTGACCTCAGATCTGCATACCTCCCCGAAGACCATGTAACCATTCTGAGATTCGATAACGCGGTGTTAGTAAGTCTGCCAGTTTTCGCAAATAATTTCAGGGTTCCATCCTTTATATATTTTTCGATCAGATCAATCTTGAGGTCCCTGAGGATGTCATTCATCATAATGTAGCATGATACTTTGAAAAGTCTTTTTAGTTAAATTCTAATTCTTTTCAGTTAAACATGTTTAAGCCATGTGAATCGTTTATCCAATATGTTGCCAAGATATTTAACGCTATCCTCCCAATTTATAACCATATCTCCCACTCTCACTGTTGTTATTGTTTATATATCCTGTTATGATGTTACAAAGCATTCCAACAATTCAATTTTTTTCTTGATTTGATTTTTACAAGTTTAAGTATTGTGTGTTGTTCGATGACTCTCCAAAAGAAAGCGTTTTTTTTGTGCTGTAGGTGGAAAGCATCGAAAGCCACAATGTGAAACTTGAACCCACTAAAACCATCAATTCAGTAATCAAGAGTAGAAGGACAGCAGAAGAGCTTAGTATTTATCAAGCTAAATTCATTAAAGCCGAAAATGGACATATTTAGTAAGGAGGGTTGGTATTATTGATGATGCGGATGGGATTTACGAAAAATTGCAAGGGAGGTCTACCTTTGAATAAATTCTACACTTATGAAAACCACGATTGTAGAGCGGAATAGTTGAAGAAGGCGCTCTTTCTCAAGATAGTGAGCAAGGAATTGTGGGGCTTGTGCCTCATAGCCTCATGTAGCATTGATAAGTCCCGGCCTCGTGTAAAACATCGCCGAGCAAGCGAAAGAAGGTATTTGTTTATAGGAGTAATTTTAGCAGAGCTAAGGCGGAACGAGTAAGTGAATTGCCTTGAAAATTTTTTACCTAAATTAAGAAGAAATTAATAGTCTTAACGTATTTGTGGCGTTGAGGTATCACAATATAACGCACAATCCATATCCGGTAAGGTAATTTATTTCAATATTAGACTCGAATCTTAAGATTTTCTATGACGTCGCTATTCTTTGTCAGTTCGTTGTTCTTCACATAGTTGTTTATAATTGATAGGTGTTGGCAATGACAGGGTCGTCACTTTTGATAATGTGTCTGCTATAATATTATTTTTGCCTTGTATATGTTGAATATCTGTGGTATACTGCGAAATAAAATCCAGATGACTTACGTGTCTGAGAGACACTTTTTGTGGTTTTTGTTTAAATGCAAAAATTAGAGGTTTGTGGTCAGTAAAAATTGTAAACTCCCGGCCCTCTAAGAAACAATTCTCTATCATATGCACTGTATTTGATTTGGCGCTTGTAAATTTCCACAATTTAGGAGCGTTGTTCTAGCGTTAAACGATTCATGATGAACTGCCAAACCTTAATAAACAAAAATATCAACACAGTTTGACATTCTCAGCTGTCAAACAATAGTTATCGATATCGATAGTTATCATTCAGATAAAAACACACCCGATATTATATTAAGGGCTTAATAACATTCATTATACAATTATTGTTATTATGGTGATCTAATTAACTTTTTTAACATTTCTTGTAAAAGATTTTTTCAGACGTGCTACAAATGAGGTAGATAACCACAAATCTTTTTTTCAAAAATATTGTTTCATCTCAATTATTTCTTATTAAGTTATTTTAGGATGAAGTTGTTTATTTGTTGTTTAAGTTGTTTAAGTTTATTTGTTTGAATAAATGATATTTGTTTTAAAAAAATATAAATTTATTATAAATCAAGAAAGAATATTAAAATTTAATTTATTTAAATTGTGGATCTCAATTGTCCGTGAAAACCATGTAGATTTTGACATAAAAATTTCTCTTTACATAACTATTTTGTCTAGTCATTGATGTTACACTGAAGCTCAAAACTGAAGTCACATTTGAGAACAATACTTCACTCCTAAATTGTTGATATTAATGTCAGTAAAAGGCATTAAGGAAGATTTTCTCATATTGCACACATTCATTATTTGTGAGAACTTCATTGGTGCGTAGGTGGCAAGTATTAAAAAAAAAATACACTAAAAATACGATAACAACAACAATAATAGTATTAGTAGCACATTCTTCAAGCACAAGGCTTCGTCAAGCTATAGTTTGCAACTTCTTCGAAATCATGCATAATGTAGTTTAATTGTCCGGTAACGAAGAGACGTCACAGTCTTAGGAAATTTGTCAAATGGTGGTGTGGACCGCATAGTAGCAATTTCCACTAGCCTTCGAGTTGAAGAAAAACCAATAAAAAGCAAAAGTCAATAAGTGAGTTAGGAAGCATACAGAAATGAGACGTCGTCGTGTGAGATACTTTTTGGTTATTAAATACTAGAACGACGTACATAAGTGAAGACCAGTAAAGAAAACGATACTGCATGCCACACAACTAGAGGAAGTTAAATTCCTCGGACCACTTCATAAAATATGCACATGTCTATAATTTATTTCCTGTTCCTTCATACGTTCGTGTATTTATTTTCAATGTAAATTTGTTGCTTTTTCGGGCTGCAACTTAAGGGTTAACTTTATGTTGGGCGGGGGGCTGAAGGTGTTGCAACTTAAGTTTGACTTGGCAAAACATTCCAAATTGTTATCTTCCGTCTGGGATTGCACAGTAATAAATAATTTAATAGACGCGAGAAAAACTGTACAAGCTAAGAACATTCTTGCTTCCATACATATGCATACACTCATACATGATTCTACGTGTACACTCATACATATACAAAAATCCACACATGTCCCTACCACTACATGTACTGTTTATATGTTTACTTTCTCCACATATGACAAAAGTTAAGAAAATTTTTGCCTAAATGTTTGGTGCGGAGTTGCACGGGGGGCGGGAGTAAATGAAGAGCTGCAAAGCAAAATGATGAAGTGGCAGTATGAGAAACTTGGGTTAATTTATTATTGAGACAAATGGTGGGTCGAAGAGTTCGAGACATGCTATGATAAATGCTTAAGTAGATGAGATTATAAGAAGCCGGAAGTACCGCAGGTAATAATAAAGATAAAGAAAACGACGACATTAGTGGAAAAAATATGACCTGAGACTTTAAGTCTCGAATATGTTGTGGTGTTGTGTGGTACAGAGGAGGTTGGGGAATGCTGCGAAAATTATGAAACAAACTCAAGTTGACAAATGTTAGTGACATTAATTAAAAGCCAAACTCGAGCGGTGCTGATGCTGGTGTTGCTGCTCTTGCAGTCACTGTGACTGGAGCCGGAGTAGAGATACATCTTATACTGCTTAAAGGGTTAAAAATAGCTTCCTTGCAGTAATGTTGGGGCTGTTATTATTACCAGCACTTATATGAATATGTAAAATTGATGTATTTGAATTTGTTACAAGATTTTAAATATTAATTACGTGTTGTTTTAAAGTGAAATTTTAAATGCCTTTTTTAGAAATATTAATGGAATATTTAATGCCGATTAAATTTAAAATTCACATGAGGTGTCACAGTTGTTGATGATCGAATAGTAGTGACAATGCATGGAATGTGAGATAATAGTTAATACTCCTTCTTGGAACACAATCAATGAGGGATTAATTTCTTTAAAGTACATATAAACAAAGACTTAAATTATTAAGTGGGTGGTGTGATGTTTTCTAGATATATATATTTTAGGAAGTCCTTCCTGAGATACTATAAGGTTTACTTTAATATATTCAAAACATGTTTGTAGGGTTAGAAAATAAAAAGCAATTTATTTTTTGTTCAACGGGAAACAGTAGACAAAAATGTTTAAGAACTCTTGTTTAAGTGACCAGCAAAATTTCTTCTCAGTTTTGCACAAATTTCAAAACTACATATCAAATTCTATCAATTTTGGAATGAAAATAAAATACCGAAAAAAATTTTTATAAAATCTCTTTAGTAATATCAACAATTAAATATAATATTTAATTTTTTTCATCAATATTCAAAATAATAATTTGGTTTTTAATATAAAAAAACACTTATGTGATTGCTTAAATGTTTTATTTCTACTTACCAAGAGTAGCATTTTAGTACTCGGATAGTAAATATCTAATAAATATATAGAACTAATAAATATATATGAATCAACATCTTGATGCCATTGAATAAAAAATTCATTAATCCATTGACTATATTGACTATATATCCTTCATTAGCCATAGTAGACCATGTAACTTTTTGGGTACTTCTTCGTCCTGCGATTCTCGGATGTCGTTATTGAGTTAAAACCTGCTAAGTCATCACCAACCCAATGGTGTCCCAAGACAGTCTTCTGAGTCCTACTTCTCAGTGCTGGACATTTTCACATTATACGCACTGCTGTCTCCTTTTCTTCTAGACATAGTCTGCAAGTGTCTTCCTCAGCAAGAGTTATCTTTTTATGGTGGTACTTGAAGTGTACAAGTCCAGTAATTAATGAGGTCTGCCACCTTAGGATGCCCCGCGGATAGCTAAGCACTTTTATCGCTTCCCTGACCAACGGTCTCGACATCATGAGTTTAGTCTATCGACAAGTGCTCATCTCTCTCAAACTAATAAGATGAAGTGAAGTTAGCCACTTACCGACATAAGCTGCAGTCATGTTGTAGCCCAATGATATTCTGGACTCTGGACCGCAGAAGTTATGACTTGATCCTTGCTTTGCAAGTTCATCTGTCTTTTCGTTTTGCTCAATTCCGATATCTCCTTTACCCCACATGACTGTTACTCCATTTCCATAAGCACATTCCATGAGCTTCGTGATACATTATTATACTAAGCTGTTAACTATGCATGTCTTTTGCATGCTTTTGATAACTGCTTGATTGTCCAGCGATATCAGAATCTTTTTGTGGTGCACCTGACAACCCAATAGGTGATCCAGAGCATGTGAGACCACTATAAGTTCCGCCTGATAAGCGGAAACATATTTTCCTAGATGTAAAGTGCACGTTAGAATTAGCTTTTTCAAATAAACCTCAGCTCTAGCACTGCCATCCATGAAGGAGCCATCGGTGCCTCTTTTAGGACGACACCCGACACCCTCGGACGGCCTAAGCGTGATGCTCCACCTGCTACCTATCGATCTCTACGTGAAAAATATTGTTTGCAACAGCGCTGTTAGACTGAAGGCAACAGGCGTCTGGTCGGAACGAACATATGCAAATAGTCGGATTATAGGTACAGTTCCAAACTATTTGTATAGGATGAGATCGGATTATGTGAATCCATGCATAGACTTCGAAAGGAGTTTCAGACAAGGTTTCCTTCAAGAAATGAATGGAAAAGGAAAGAATTTGAAGCAAACTATAATATTTCAATATGTACAGGTGGATCGAAAATGAACTTTGGAGCAGGAGCAGAGATCTTCTTACCATAAAAACAAATAATTCTCTTAGGCTACCTAATGAGGTCACGATTTTTCAGGTTGAAGTCCTAGCAATTAGAGAAGCCTTTCGTTAAATTGCAAGTCACATCGAGGACCGATGTAGTGTTACCATTTTCATTGACAGCCAGGCAGCAATTAAAGCCCTCGAATTTTTCATAACAAAATCAAAGATAGTAAGGGAATGTAGACAAGCAATTGATGAGCTAAACAGCTCTGGTGCCTCCCTGTATGGGTCACTAGCAGTACCAGTTTATATTGCCTTAGAGACCAGAAGTACCATCCTCTACTTTCTGCAACTTACCAATAACAGATGGAAAGCATTTACATCATGTGCGACTTCCAGGTTAACATGGCCCACCTATAAAAAAAACAGATCCTCGGGACTCATAAAAAGAGACCGCATGAACACTGCAAGGCTTACTGTAGTTCTTACTGGACATTGATGTGTAGGAACTCTCGCAGAGAAATTGAGCATTCCCCATAACCCTCACTGCAGAAGTTGTAGAAACCCGTAGAAGAAAGAAACCATAATACATTTTCTCTGTGAAAGCCCGGCTTTGGTGTCCAGAAGATATAAGTTCTTAGGAAAATACTTTTTTGATGGTGTGTCAGACTGTTTATCGGTGAAGATGAAGGACCTATTAAATTACCTATTAAATTCGACGAGATGGATTTAGTCTGTACTCCTAATCGCTAATTGAGGTATATGGAAACTATCTAATGGCCTGCCACTGCAACCAACAAACAACTATAGGACATGTAAATGTATTACTGGGTTCTGCCTTTTATCTACTTTATACACCAAGTATAACAACTTCGGTCTAAACCACAACATGATAGCCACATTCGCTAATAATACTGTCCTGTTCTCCATGCATGACTGCGAAAAACCGACAAAATTTTGTAAATATAGAAATCAATTGGTTTACAAAATAGAATATAATAAATAAATGTAGAGTAAACAAGTCATCTATACAAACAGAAAGTACACAGAAAATACCATTAAAAATTGACAATAACCCAAGTTGTACTAACATGGAGTCAAATATCTTCGAATGAGAGTAGACCAAAAAGCCAACTAGAGAGGCCATACTTTAAAAAAAAACAAAGTACATAGCCGCAAAGCCAGGATTTCGCCACCTGCAGATTAATGCTTGAGATTTGAGGTGCAGCAAGTACTTCAAAGTACTGAGAACTGTAGTCAATGCAGTATGGTGCATTTTAAGCAGCGGCTTATATAGAGATGTACCAAAATAAAGCAGTACTACGTAAATCCACTATAAAACACATCTAGCGAGCTCGTTTTCGTTGTATGAAATTAATCAACTACACATCACTGAAAGAGAACTTCTAAAGAGATTAAAACCCTCCATGCTAACCAAGTTCCTTAAATTAGAGAGAATACTAATTCGTTCTATTTTCTTCAACATATTCTTAACAGAGACCGTAAAACTATTATCATTGAAAAATAAATATAATAATTAATAACTCTTATCATTTGCGTTTTAAAATATAACTCAAAAGAAAGCAATTAAATTTGCTTTATGTTAGTTAGTTGTTAGTTGTAGTGGAGGGAGGACGAATCTTCCCCAATTAGCTAAAAGAAAAAGGAAAGCCGTTTTGAATCCACAAAAAACCTCGTAATAGTGGGTAGTAGATAGAGAGTCAAACTAGAACCAGCCGGAGGCATTAACAAAGGTAAGAATCTGGCTAATGCTAATGCTGGAGATATCGCCAAGTGATTTGAAGAAGGGGCCCCCAGAAGCTTAAACCTAGTTCTGGCCAGACCTGGACAAAAACATATCAGGTGTTCTGGTGTCATTTCTTCAAGAGCTGGTAGACACGCACTGCAAGACGTTGCTTTATATTATATTTTTCAAAAATAAATGTTAACAAAAAATTTTAGTCTCTTATTTTTTCAAGCTCAAATAACTTTGCTTTTTATTTTAAAATGCACAAATAACTGTGTTTCAAAAATAAAAAAATCTGGAATAACTTTTATTTTTTAAAACAGAATACAACTCAAGCCTATAGACTATAACACGCATTTTGCATGTAAGGTAGTTGTTTTTGTGATTTCATACAAAATGTATTAAATAATTGGTGCATGTAAAAAGTTGATTATTATACACAAAACATTACAAAAGTAAAAACTAAAAAACAACTTTTTCCGTACACCAACCCTTTACTACATAAAGAGTTGGATCTACAAATGACTCGTTCGTTCCTACACAAATACATTAATAGAAAACTAATGAACAGACATTTATGGACGAGGCTGAAACACTCCAAAACACCAGTCAATACAAATTTATTTCTCAACCAAAAGTGTATGAGATTGATAGAAATTTATGAGATGATGAGATGATCATCAGATACGACATTAAGATTAACGACAAAATGTCTTTAAAGGACTTGTCTTAGTCGAAATAATGAGATATGAACTGTAAGGGTGACGCGTCACATTGAAATTATCGGCAACAAAATTAGAGATAAACTTTTCCGAAAGGAACAGCCTCGGGGTATTTTAGCCCGTAACTGTTATGACTCCTTCAGAAAAAAGAGAACAAATAGAGAAGAATGTACTGGAACAAACTGTCAGGGTTATCACAATCAAAATCATTTATCTTTCAACTTATAACAATTCAAAGATTTTATGCAATATGCAAAAATATTACCAAGTATTAGCAGCTTGTCCAGCACTGATGCATGAACAAACGAACTATCTACCTAGTCATCTAATATCCAATGAAGATATGAGACTTGATAAAGCAGGTTCAATATAATAATTTATCAAGGGAATTGAACCTAGAAAAGTACTGTGAATCCATGAAAGAAAAAAATATCTAGGTCACAATGCAAGATTCCGGAACTCAATGATAATGAGTTACCAATTGGTATTAAAAAAAAAGAAAGTTTTCATCGTTTTTAATTGAGTGAGTCTGAATTCGGTACTCCCACACGCGAGTTCAGTTATCTACTTAGAGCGACAGCAAAACCTTTCCAACACTGAGTCAGTTTAAATAACATTTCATCTTATCTTAGCAAAATTTTCGAGGGAAGTATTCTTCTCAGTTATCAACTAATCCTGCATACATGTAAAATGGGGTTCCCCACAAATAAAGCCATTCCCATTTCCCGCTTAATGTCACATACACGCGCACACTGACCCATTGATTAAAGAAAATGAAGCAAACCAAGACAATTTACAACCAATATCTTGGAAAGCATTCACATTCGCCAGCTACCTCTCAAGCGTTGTCTATTGCCAACATAAACGCTGCGCAACAATAATGCATTTAAGCCTTTGGTCGGCATATTCGCGTACACATTCCTTTAAGTGGCGGTGCGGACGTGTGTGCCAATGTATGTGTTGAACTATTTGAAGATATGACGTAGACAATGCATTTGTGGAGGCAGCAGCAGTCGCATTCCTTGCAGTGATCATTACTTTAGCCGCTTATGGCCAGCCGTTTATGTTGAGGACACAAATGTATATACCACTTCCAATGCATCATCATTTGCATGTTTTGTGTGTTTGTGTGTTTGTGTGTATGTGTGTATGTGAGTGGGCGTTGTTTGGTTGAGTATAAATGAGCTTGCAGCTGCTCATTTGAACGATATCTAATTAATTAAACAATTGCAAATTCCTTTGATAAATTAACGTCACCATGCGGTGACACTTGTGACCACTCAAATTGCAATTCAAAATGGCTGCAATCGTATGTGACGTCATTCTGTGGTTATCATAAAATATGCAATAGTAATGGAGCATATTGTCATATATGGAAATCATGGTATGTTCTGCATAAATGTTTATATTGATGCAAATATGTGACTTATAACCCAGTAGAAATCGGAGTAGTTAGTGACCAAAATTCAAAGATGTAGGAACACTGTGTGGAAAGTAATACATTATAGCCAAATAGTACAGCCAAATAGTAATTAGCTTGTCTTCATACAAAATAATGTGACCTTCGATGCCTACGACGAGATCAGATGAAGGAAAGTTCCTCAAATCCTTGCATTTATCTCATCAATCTTGACATGTCTAATTTAAAAAATGATATTATTGAATTTCATCTGTTGTAAGACAACGAATCACATAGTTTATTTCTTCGGTTTATATACATCTTGTCATGGTACTTCATTGGGACCAATATGAAACAATTGTTAAGGCGTTTATGCTTAAATAAATAGCATAACATAATTAATTATGTTCCTAATTGAATATTTTATTTGTATTAATTATTCAGTCACGATGCCATAACGTGTACTTAGAGCTAATAAGAACAATACACTTAACAAAATATTAGAATCTAACCCCGGGGAACAGAAAGTCGGAAACTATTGTGAAAAAGGTGGATGAACAATTTAACAGATGATGAACGAAAAATCACGAACTTGTTTGAGGTATCAGCAAAGGACAGAAGCAGATGAAAGAGCCTTCATTAAATAATTAAGATTCGATCTGTGCTATTATTAATAAAGTACTGATGCGTAAAATAATTACAATTGTTGGTGTGAATTAAAGTATTAATCAATTTAACTGCATTAATTGAAAACCAAAGTAAAGGCTATTATAGTATCAAAATAATCAAATCATCATATTTGCAAATTTGTTATAATGTATTTGTTTATTTCAATCAAGCTTGCCCTGGTGTATGACTTAGAAAGTGTATACAAATATTTTTTTTTTTTTGAAAATCTTACATTATAGTATGTGATTTCTAATAATTATAATGAGAATACTTCAAGAAATATTTGTATTACTATTATGACAGACAGACTAGGATATAGTAATCACATTGTCATCTCATTAACCAACAAAAATTGCATGTAAATACACGCAACCAAATATTAGTATGATAATTGTAAAAAAGAATTATTTAAAAATATTAAATAAATATAAATATAAAGAAGAAACATTAATAGTAGTTTAAAGCCGACAGTTTAGATAATGTATACATTTCAACTCCATGTCCCATTAACAGTTTGTTCAATAATCGAGCTATTTCTGTCCTTTGCGTTTTTCAGGATTTGTGAGTTGTGAAATTTACTGCTGGCATTTAGTATTGTCATTGTGAGCATTCTGGGTATTCTGGGTATTCTGGGCATTCTGGGCATTCAGGGCATTCTGGGCATTATGGCTACTGCTTGGCTTACATATGCAATCATGCAAATCGTGCATAATAATTGTGAACGTTAATTCGCATTAACGTATTTTTAAATGATATCTCAGTTGACAGTTAATGTGCAAATTAATTTCAATTAATTATTAAATTCAAGTTAAGTGCCATTTCAAATTTAAAACTTTAAATAAAACTTTAGTTCAGTATTTGAACGAATTAAAGTATGTAAATATATATAACGTGTTTTTGTATAATTTTTACGTTAATTCTGATTAAATCGTTACATGTCATTTTTAAATATATCTCATGGGAACAACAATATTCTCTCAGATAAATAAATAATTTTTACTTGAAAGATATTGTGTCCTCCTTACTCTATGTTATATCCCCTTCCAAGAGCGGGATACACAATGATTGAAGTTGGACCGGCAGCCTTTCTTGCAATAAACTATTGCATTGCCTATGTTTAAGTCAGATAAATATATTAATGTAAGTGGAAACCTAATTTTTCAGTTAAATTAAAATTTTTGCTTAGGCTGCTCTGGTCCTATAACTGCGATGCAAATAGAATTTATTTTATTATTTAATAATTATAATTTTTTTACAATGAGAAACAATTTTACAAGTATATATATTTCTTTTAATAATGTATAAAAATTGTAAACAAATTAAAAACAACAACAGTAATAACCAAAACAATAGTGCTAGTCAACAATTCATTACTAAGTCTTAAAGTGTTTTAAATTAGTTAATTATTTTTTCACTGTTAGTTTAATTAACATAGCATTATGTAAATTAAAAATTGTTCTTATATATAGTATGATCACTTCCCCAAATTGCCAGTACTTTCGATTTGCAAAACTACTAAATGCATTTCACCTGATTCTAATGTTTTTTGAAATGTTCCTACCTTTTTTTGTACACTTTTTAAACAATATCTTTTTTGTACTCAAATTCTTGACTTTGACTAATTCTTTAAATTACCTAAAATTCCATTAACCTGTCCCCAAAACAACTTGTTAACCCATAAAAATTTTATATTTCCGACAATTACATTAAATTCAAACACAATTACAGACGAAATAAAAAAAGAAAAATTCCCAAAAAAGCTGAAACATTTCATCCTAATTGAATTTTGTGTCCCAGAACGGAGCAACCCTTTCTAAATACAAAAAGGTTACAAAAAGAAAAAGGGAAGGAAAAAATTGTATATTCATGTTCATCAAATAAACGGAACGGACACTCAATGTTGTTGCCATATATACCGGCAAACTGCTCGGTTACCGAAATTGACCTTTGGGTCATTTTTATTTCCACCACATTTTGACACATTAAGCAAGAAGCTTAACCTAAAAATCGCTTCCACTTTCTGCCATCAAAAAATCTTAGACGTTTTCCCATCTTAGACGTTTGACGTACTCTGTCAGCAATGAGAAAAAATCATCTCATAGTTACTGCCATCAATGGGGTTTACAGAGCGGCGAAGTAAATATATAGTCAACTTTCATGAACTCTTACGAGCTAATGGCATGTGAGTAGTGATGGATTCCTCTCTGGCGGAGAGGTGAGGATATTCACTAAAACGACTTTCACCGATTCAACAATTCCGAAAACTTGTGAACTAAGTTGCCTTCTAACACTTACTCGTATCAGGCCAAAAATAACGTTCACGCCTGCATATTTTACGCATACAACAACATTGGCAACAACATAAAGGACAACGGTGACAACAACGTAAGTGCGACGGTACAAGGAAAATTGAAAGCACTTAACCCTTGTGCACATGTGAGTTATTTTCCTGCATGTGCCAAAACTAAAACAATAAAAATAATAATAAAAGCAATAGAAGTAAAAACAAGTGGAATATGTGAATAAGAAGAATGAAATGTTGTAAGTGAATCTATAGCGAGCGCATTTCTTTTAAGTTTCTTCGCCTCCACTTCATCCTCATCATCCTCATCATCCTCATCCTCCTCATCCTTGTGATTTCCCTCCCCACATTGCCAAATCGAATACAGTTTCCGTTCGCTATCGCTTACCACTTCAGCATAATAAACTGCCTCAATTGACTTAAAATATCGAATTCGAATTTTTCGCTCACAAATGGAAATGCGAAAGAAAAAGAATTTTTTTCGTCTTTTTTTCTTTTTGCTTTTGTTTTTGTTTTCTTTAAAGCAAATGTTGTTTGCCTCTGTCTTTTGTTTTTGACTTTATTTATGGAGATTTTTTAAAATTTCTTTTTTTTTTGGTTTTTTGTAATTTCTTGATATGCAAGTATTTTGCCCTTTTCAAGTCGGCTGCTTCCCCTATGAACTCAAGTTCACATTTCAATTTTGCTTTGCTACATTTTGGCAACCGAGAACAGCACAAAACCAATAACGGAAAGGAATTAAATAAAAAGCCGAAGCAACGAAAGCAGAGCCAAAAAATAGCATACAGCACACAGTATATATAAATAAAATGAAATCAAAATCAAACGGAATATAAATCAGTTTAATGATTTACTCCAAATGAAAGGAAGAGTTCTTCTGAGTTCCCTTCAGCGCACTTGGCGAAGCCCTTACATATTCTTACAGGGTGAGACATGAAACAAGTTCGACTGCAGTTTTTGTGACTGAAACCATATTTCGAAAATTTATTTACAAATTTTTTTTTAGTTTATTGTTCTCGGGTCTCATATTCTTCTTTTTATATGTGCTTATTCCTTATTATTCATATCTTTGCACATTCCTATTGCTACCATACAGTATGTTCTAAATTCGATAAAAACTTGATTAAAAAAACCAATATTTCTTTTTTTATTCTTGGTTATTCGAAATAGTCTCCTTCCGGGTCAATACACCGCCGGAATATTCATCGATTGTTTCAATACATTTTTTATGTACATTGACGGGAATTGACTGTAGTTTATCAATATCGAAATGATTTTCTTTTATCGCCAATTTCAGTTTGGAGAAATCTAGATATCGTACGGTCGATGAATAGACAAATTAAATGAAAACGGACTATGAGCGGTTATGTCGTTATGTTAGGAATTCACGTCACAAAAAGACTAAAAGAAAATTGTTTAAATTAGGAAATATGATCAGTAAAACTACCTCTTATTACATCGTAGTAATTATGCCTCTCAAGTGATATCTCAAAGCACTAATTTAATCTCAGTCTCGACTATTAACTTCAAAGTTGTTATGTGGACCTGTATGTTGGATAATAGATATGGGAAGAAAATAAAATAATAACAATCTATTAATTTTTTTATTAAAGTATTTAATTTTTTTCCTATTAATTGTTGTTAAGATTTTTTTTTAACATTAAGTAGCACAATTTTTTTCATATGATATTATTTATTTTTATTTTGTAGTAATTAATGTTTTTATTAATTTTTGTTCTTAAGTTCTTTTTTATTAGTTAGTAATTTTATGTAATATTATTTATTTTCAAATTAATTCATTTTTTTAAAGAGGTTTTACAAACAGTAGTGAACTGCAAAAACAAAAATTCATTTTATATTTTTTAGATTAATTGAATTTTTAGCTGACCATACAGCTGTTTCGAGCATTGCCAAATAACCATCATCAGTGGTCTTGGAAATAATTCTTATATTTGATTATTCGTAAATAATTTTTTGAGACTGCAAGTACCAGGAATCGATCTCGGGTCCTGCGAAATTCGAAGGTCAGAGTCAGCGCACTTCAATCAACTGACTCAAAGCCGGAGATCTGGAGATTTGTTAATTTGTTGTTAATTTGTTTTAATTTGTTTTATTAACAAATTCATTTGCTGTGTCATTTGCTTAGAACAAAATCAGAAACCAGCTGTAGAATAATTGAATTAATTAGTTCTACTTTTTTATTTTTTAATTGTTAAATTTCGATACTATTCTTTTGTGGAAACATTATTTGTTACACAATTTATATATTCTTTCTTATGTATAGAACCTAATGCTGAGAAAGTCATGCTAATGTTACTCTACATTAGCATGACTATATAACTCTATAAGTTGTAATTTAACGTCAAATTTTTCAGACGGAAGTGACTATTATATTAAATAGAAAGTTAGTATAGTTCATAAACACGTTTTTACGAACAGTAGTAAACTAGAACAATAAAAATTCATTTCATATTTTTTCAACTAATTGAATTTTTGGCTGACCATACAGCTGTTTCGAGTATTGCCAAATACCCATCATCAGTGATCTCGGAAATAATTCTTGTTAGTAAAAGATAATGTGTAATTATTATTATTTGATGTCCATTAATTATATATTGTTAATATTTGTCCTTTAAAAGCGCATCAAGTTTCTGTTTCATTTTTGTTTACTATAAGCAATTAATAACTCAAAAGTGGTACTGGTGTGGGAATGTGTGAGAAGATTTGGAATGAAGTAGACAAAATGCACTGACGACGTTCAACGAAATTGGAGCCGTGATAAAAATTAAGTCATATCACGATTCATACATAGTTATGGGGAGGAAAAACTCAAACCAAGTGACAGGGAAAAAATTTTTTTGAAGGATATTGAACTATCTATGTAAGTAGTTATACAGTTAATAGCACAATTTTTCTTTTCTTGTTGTATTGTTGGATGTCAATTGGCGCTAGTATACCGGGCCTGCCACCTTGTCATATAGAACCGCATCAACATCATCAAAGTTGGCACAACACAGTCGATACCAACGTTTATCAAACTATATCTTTTGAAAAACAAATTATTAAATGATGTCGTAGCTTTAGATTTACTGTTGACAAATAGATGGCGCCCGAGTATTTAATATGTGACATTCACTTTGCCATCTACCGGTGAAGTAAAACTAAATTACCTGTTCAAATAAAATACTAACTTTATTACAAACGCAAAAGTAGTTTTCAGCTGTTCTTTAAGTAAAAAAGCATTAATAAAAGATTGTCCCATGGGGAAAGTTGAAATTAATACTATTATATATGGCCATAATATTTTTATATTTTATTTTTATATTTTAATATTTTTATATATGGCCATAATTTGTGACCCCAACAGAAGAAAACATGAAACTTTCTATAAAAAAGCGAAAAAAGAAGTCGAAATTGAGAGTGCAGAGGCTCCTGCAGGCACAAACAAATTTCAACTAATGAAGGCTAAAGTATCGGCGGTGCAAACGATTGCGCCAATGAAATTGCCAAACTTTCGAGTCAAAGATCCCTTTATGGTTTGCGCAAATTAAAGGTCTACTACACATTAGTCGAGTGACATCAGATTTGTCGAAATTTTACACAAAGATGAATTTCGCGTATTACAACATCAAAGAATAGAGACAATCCAGCAGTCCCTAGGCAATTCCTATACAACTGAAACCATCACTAATCAAATATGTTTTGTTTATTTCAAAGGCAAGAAGTCTATTTTTAATCGCAAACACACATGCGCGATTTACTTATCTTTTTATTAGGCTTACAGCTTATAGTTACTGTGATCTATAGTCTACCACTCGCGTATTGAGATAATTATTGGTTTATTGGTGTATTGAGTTAAATCCATAATTCCTAAATAATTAGATATTGAAATGCGATTAGAATAAGGTTATATACCGGCGTAATGGGACCAATATAAAGACGCTAATGAGATGGTTTCTGGAATTTAAGCTCCATTCCGATAAGATGCAGTGTAAAACTGTGTTAAGATTTGATAATCTAATCAATATGATTTGATAAATGACTTAACAGTTAATTAAGTTCCTAATTAAGTTCCTTGTAGTAAGAATTCGTGATCGGTTCGATTGTGAAATGCTCTTAACACTTTGGTACCGGTAAGTAATTGGTTATGAATTCAACTCAAACATTCAAATGTTTTTTAAAAATTAATTTTTAAAGTGAAATTATTAACTTACATTCAATGAAGGGATCCCCAAATAGCAAACTACACACAATCACCATCCCTCTAGACATTGAATGTGCCCTTAATAATATTAGTACAAATCCTACCCATCCGACTTTGATAGAACAAGCAAGAAACTACTTTGTTATAAGTTATTTCATTAATGTGATGAATACACGGATTCAAAACTGTAAGAACATGTATATCCCCCTTCCCCTATATTCTTACATATTCCCTAAAATCCTATATTCTTAAGAAAATAAAAGTTAAGAATGATTGTGTAGGGGAAACATACTTTGTCCATATGGCAACCGTTTGATCTGAGGTGTTATTGATATTATTAAATCAGGTAAGTTTGGTTTAATTGAATAACAAAGTTGCAGAGAATAAGATCAGATAGATCACACATAAGTATGACTTAGTGTTTTGTTGTTCTTTAAATCGAAATGTCATGCATGTAACTTCACTAATTTCACAACACGATTTAAATTCGTTGAAATATGTCTAAAACTGTTTTTTGTTTAGTGAACAAAGTCCTTGAATCGTTTTTTTAAATATCAGCACTCCCGCCTTGAAAGACACCTTAGCAACCACACACCCAACCGAATAAAACTCTATTGTAAATGGACCCTAACTGGAACTATTTAATTACATATGCATGAATGTAAGTATCTAATTAATTCAAAATTTTTGCCGTAATATAAATATGTATTTCATTAAGCTAAGTACATTGCCCATGAAATGACTTGATTGTAAATTTATAATCGACAAAATCGTTATTTCTGCGAAATTCACACCTCAAAACTATTCATTCAGTTTTCAAGTTAATCATACAAAATTTTTTTGCAGAACGCTTTGTAAATCTATTTAGATAAACCCTACAAACTGACTATATATATTATGTGATGCTTATACATATTAATTGTCTCATGTATTAAGTATTTACATATATATATATATATATATATACATTAGGGTGGCCGTTATTTACGAATGTGTTCAAATTCTAGATGCCACCCCCTAAATTTATTCGAATACTCAAAAAACTACTAAATGTGAAGTTTTAGACTAATCGGATAAAATTTAGAGGTCGCTCATCGACCTTAAACTTCGGAAAAATGCCATTTTTTCACTTTTTTCAAACTTCTTCGCTCCCATCTCGCGTATTTTTCACCTTTGACCATTTGTACCAAATTAATATTATTCTTTAACATATTAGCTTTCAAATAAGGTAAAAATCAATCAATTTCGTCCACAATTAACTAAATTATTACTAAAACAAGAAATCATACTAGACGTTTATTGAAGCTTTCAAAAACAGCATAAATATGGGAGTAAATACGAGTACGTATGAGCGAAAGCACAGTTTCTTGGACACAAAATGGTACAATATAATATGTAAAGAAAATCAAATACTTCCTCATTATATATAATTGTCCATACTTGATTTGAATAATATTCACAAAATAGATTAATAAATATAATAAAAGGAAAGGAGTCCTTAAGTAATTTATTTAAAAAAAATATTATATTTATTTATTATTTGACAAAACTGTTTTAGTATACATTTTAAAAGTCTTTCTATAATTTGTTATTACTTGCAATAAATATTGTTTATTTTGCTCATTTTTACCAAGGGCTCTATTAAATTCTTCGAAAAGTTTTACTCCTCGCTCCGCCGTATCATTAACAGGTCTTATACTGTGAACAATTTTTAACGCGTGTACATAATCTGTATGTTGGTTCCATTTTTCTGGTTCTAGGTTCAAGAAATCTGTATTTATATTTAATCGCTTAAAAAAGTTAATGGTATTGGCTGTCACAAAATCCTCTAGTGATTTCGATAAAAAATCGGTTACATTCTCCATCTTCAAAAGAATTCGTTTTTCTCCGTCTTTTTTAATATCGTCCACATTGTCGTGGCTTTCATTTTATCACCACTATCTACTTCAACATTCATTGATATAATTTTTTTTAACGTATTTACCATACTTTTTATAATTTTAATTGGAATGTTGTCATCAAAAAATGATAGACCAATGTATTCATCTCATAAATACCATAAATGGTTACACATCTTCTTAATAGCAGCCTCAGATATTGTCTTATCAATACATCTATAATTATACATTTCTTTTATAAAACAAAAATCTTTGTAAGCTGCTTCTGATGCTATAACACATTTGAACCAATATGTTACGTAAACATGTATTATGAACAAACAGATTTCTTTTAGCTTTTGCTCTTCGAAAGATGAACTCATTTCGAAATAAATATATCTTTAAACTGTAAAGGGCTTTGGACATCCAACGAGCATGGTGCATTGGTCCAGGGTCACGGAATATTGGTGATGAACTTTCTCCCAAAGAGATGATAACTAGTTCCAATAGTTCTTTATAGTCTTCTCTGCAAATTGATTTTTGTAGTTCTTTGTAACAAAAAGTTTTATTTCATCTTTAACACCTAAGAGAATTTCTTTTGTTTACTTAAGGACTCCTTTCCTTTTATTATATTTATTGTTCTATTTTGAGCATATTATTCAAATCAAGTGTGGACAATTATATATAGTGAGGAAGTATTTGATTGTCTTCAAATATTATATTGTACCATTTTGTGTCCAAGAAACTGTACATTCGCTCATACGTACTCGTATTTACTCCCATATTTATGCTGCTCTTGAAAGCTTCAATAAACGTCGACTATGATTTCTTATTTTAGTAATAATTTAGTTAATTGTGGACGAAACTGATTGATTTTTACCTTATTTGAAAGCTAATATGTTAAAGAATAATATTAATTTGGTACAAATAATCAAAGGTGAAAAATACGCGAGATGGGAGCGAAGAAATTTGAAATAAGTAAAAAAATGGCATTTTTCCAAAGTTTAAGGTCGATGAGCGACCTCTAAACATTATCCGATTAGTCTAAAACTTCACATTTAGTAGTTTTTTGAGTATTCGAATAAATTTAGGGGGTGGCATCTAGAATTTGAACACATTTTTTTGCCCACATACATATAACGGCCACCCTAATATACATATATATAATAATTGATTTGTGTAATATGATATAGATAAGAGCAAAATCTTATTTTTTAAGAATCCTTCTGCAGTTCGTTTTACTTCCCTCCAAGACTTCCCTACTTCCCTTCTTGTACCTACATCCATACCTCGGTTTACGGCCGCCTCGTTTAAGGGCAAACTTACTTAATGGCCCAACCATATTTATGACGACGTTTCGCTTAGCAACCTAAAAATACCTCGTTTAGCGACCAAAAACATTATACAATTTATATATAATATTATTTTACTTATGTATAGTATATATGACTTGCTTGAGTTGCTCTGAGTAAATTATTAGTATGCAGACAAAATACATATCAAAAAACAGGTCATATCAACTTTTAAGAAATGACAGAGAACAGCTTACGAATGAGAAACTCCTAAAGCTAGATGATCCAGTTGACTTCGATGAGAAAAAGGCTACCATATCAGATAATAGCGTTAAATTAACATTCCAAATTCTGAAGAAGTATTTTGATAAAATTGCAAATTCACTTCCCTATCAAAGCTCGGACGTTGCCAAAAAAGTTAATGAAGCTATGTAACCATAAAAAAAGTTCTTAAAGAGCAACAAATTAAGTCAAACAGTTAATATGACGTTTATTTCTTAAGCAATCTTAAAAATATATATATCAGTAAATAAATATATATTAGATTTAGTGATAAAATATTAATTTATTTTTCTTTTTTTTCTTTTGGAACCAGTTTAATTATTTTCCATACATTTGTATGGAATTACTTGTTTCGTTTAACGGCATTTCGTTTTACGGCCAACTTTTTTGGAACGAGTAAGGGTCATTAACCGAGGTATGAGTGTACTTTGTAATCACTACTGATTAATTATGCATAATTATTTAAAGGTTCTTTTAGCATTTCAGAAATATCTTTACAGAGTTATGATCTGTGCTATCCTATTGATCTAATTAAATTATGGCACAGAGTATTAAGAGTTGATCTATGTTAGGCGAACACTTAGACTTATATCTTCTAACAGAAGGATTGCAAACACAACTTCAACATTTGAAAAAAAACTATTGCTTTATGAAATTAATCGGTTTGTCTCCGAGTGGAAGAGCTGACAACTGTCAGCACGCGCCTTCCGAACCTAACCTAACCTAACCTACGAAGTTGATGAGGCTGAAAAATTCGAAAAACGTTTTTTGACGATAGTCACTAAAGAATAATAATAGGAGTTTAATCACATTTCGGCAAGGCTTGTAGAAAATGTGAAAAAACGTTCAGTAAACGGAATAAATGCCTGATTCAATACTACTTAGTTAATTTATAGATTTTTCTTTTTTTTGCATTTCAATCTTGTAACTTTCCTCCTTAATGTGAAATACTTTTAGCTGCCCTTTGTGTTCATTTATGTGAACAAATTAAGTTCGTTTCAATTTCAATGGCGTCAGCTGGCGGCCAACAATGCCAACCACTGCAACTTGGCGTTTTTTCCCAGGATTTTTCTGTATTTCTTGCCGCTCATGTTCCAGCATTGGTGGTGGTACTTTAAACCTTAACTTATCGTCCTATTGATTTTAAAAATTGAAGAAAAATCTATTAAAGAAGTGGAAAGTATAGGGCCGCAATGGCAGCATGGAGTTTTGGGAACATTGAATCTAAAACAACAGCAATTGAAAGTGAATAACATTTGCCAACGCGTACGGCGGGCTCAAATCAATGACCATGGCAATGGCGGCAAGAGCAGCAGCCATTATGGTGCTTCCGCTTGACTCGATTTTAACTTTTTTCTTCATATTGCTGTTGTTGCGTTTCTGTTCCTAATGTTAATGTAGCGACTGTTGCTGGCAACACAAACTCTTTTCGCTTCAAGGCATTTCAATAATAAAATTTTTACTATAAAAAAGGGGAAAAACAGAAAAGCAACGAAACTCAAAAGAATTTTTCATATTTAAAGGAGGAAAGCAAAATCAGGGCTATTGTTGCCACCATCGTTGTGGCTGTTTTCGATAATTTGTCGTTGCTATAAATACACTTTTTTCGACATTTACCACATTTGAAAACATTTATGAACGCATTTATTAAACTCAGTACGAATGGCCAACCGCGTCTCAATACTGTATCGAGCTATATCGATTTGAGGCGCCTCTTTTGAAAATATTTGCCAACTGAATTCATTTTTGTTTGTTTTTATTTAATGTCGGAAAGGTGTTGACTTCTCTGTTTCAGCTAAGATGAGAAATCAGGAATTTGTAATCATTATAATATTATAAAATTCCATGAAAAATAGTTCTACTTCGGTAGCTGTTAGATTTACTTAAGAAAGTGTGTGTTGAGTGTTTTTCTGTAAATCACTGACTCCAAAAATGTTCAACAGTAAGTGTCAATACAAAAGCCAATTATAAATTGTGGTCATAAGGTGGAAACACACTATGTTTTGCATGAGGGATATTCACGATCTCGAGTAACGAGCTTGTTAATCGGGTAACATGGTAACACTATAAAATGTCAAAAACAAAATTGTTCTCGAAATGTGTATTGCTGTTGTCATTATGTATTGAATTCTCGTATGGTTAATTGGTGAATTTAAGCACCGATATTCAGTTTTATGTTAATTCATTAAGTTACACAAACAAATTTAAATTTAAATAGGTGAATTTCTTAACCTCATTGGAGAACTTATCATAGCCCTTAAATATTGTTGATTAAATTTAAAATTTTGAACAATTAATTTTATATAATTTCAACTCTTTCGCATTTTGAAATTATTATTAGTTGCTTAATTCGCAACCATAGTAATCCGCTTCAATATTTAACGAGATTAAAGTATGAAAGCAAAAAAATTCGCTAAAATTACTCGAAAGATTGCAATTGTATCTTTCTACAACAACAACAAAAACAGCAACAAAGATATTTTGCGGAAGTAACTTACAATCAGCTTCAACTCAGCTCCAACGCAGCTCCAACTAAGCTGAAATTCAAAAAGCAAGTTTCCGTTTTGGGAATAAGTTAAAATTTTAAATTGGCACAAATGCAGTAGCAACAACGGCGGATAAGCACCAGCAAACACAACAATGAAAACAAAAACGACAAGAGCAACAAAATTAAATGAAATGCACCTTTTGTTACCTGATGCAATTGTTGCTGATGTGTTTGCTGTTGCTTTCATTATAGTTTGGAGAGCTAAGAGTTGCTACTTGCCAGTTGGTACTTGCCAGTTGGTACTTGCCAGTTGCCAGTAACACAAACACAATTGCTGTTTCTCCGACATTTGCTGCTAATGCCGGCTACTTCATTCAACAGTGCACCGTTGCTACTTGTTGTTGTTTCCTTGGAGATCGTTGATATAAAGTTTCAACAGTTTTCATTTCTGACTACTGCATTCTTCCACTCTTTTACGTTCGGGTTATGCGTTCAGAAAAAAATTCCAGAACTGTAGAATTAGAAAGGATTTTACCTACTCAAAACGCAGAGCGCATATTTAGAAATGGAGGCAGAAATGGATTAACAGATGCACTACAGTTCAGTACTACCAAATCGCAGTCAGAGTAGCTTTGTTTGTGTTTCGAAATATACTCGTAAGTAAATGCTTCATAATTAGTGCAGCGAAACGTAAAATTGTGTTCTGGTTGCTTAGCCACCAATAGCACCAATACTAAGAAATCTTGCCTATGGAAATCTTATTAAGAGAATTTTGATAATTAAAAAACCGTATAAACTAATTAATTTGCATAGAAAATTTTTATTTATAGATTCGGTAGCAACTTGTATTCTCACTCAATTTCACTGAAGATCTTCAGTGATCTACTCTAAGATTTGAAGAGAAATTCGTAAAAGTATTCTTTTTTTCGGCTGCTTGTACACAATTTGTGTTCTCAGGTAAATCACATATACCTCTTAAGGCGTTGAAGTATTTATCACCACAACTTACTGGAAGGCGCTCACCATGACGACAGATATAGTAGTCATTGCAACTGTGAATTGAAGCTAACATGAAACCATTCGGTTTTCCGCGACAATTGTAAATGTTATGATAGTCAATGCTTGATTCGTGATTCTCGTGAGATTCGTGAGAAGGAACAGGGTAAGCTGGAGGTTTCACGTGAACTACTGGTTTAAGTGGAGCTACAACAGGAATGTTAAGATTGCTAGCACAGGTGGTGGTCGTACATGGAGCTTGAGTTGTTGTTGGAGCACAAGTTGTAGTGGTGCAAGTAGTTGTAGTAATGATTACACAAGTAGTAGTGGTGCATGTTGTTGTCGTCTCCGGAACTGGAGTAGTGGTAGGAGCGCACGTAGTGGTGGTACAGGTGGTTGTGGTAGTTGGAGCACAAGTAGTTGTGGTACATGTTGTTGTAGTTTCTGGAACTGGAGTAGTGGTAGGAGCGCATGTGGTAGTGGTACACGTAGTTGTGGTAGTTGGAGTGGTTGTGGTAGTTGGAGCACAAGTAGTTGTAGTGCATGTTGTTGTCGTTTCTGGAACTGGAGTAGTGGTAGGAGCGCATGTGGTTGTGGTACACGTAGTTGTGGTAGTTGGAGTGGTTGTGGTAGTTGGAGCACAAGTAGTTGTGGTGCATGTTGTTGTAGTTTCTGGAACTGGAGTAGTAGTAGGAGCGCATGTAGTAGTGGTACACGTAGTTGTGGTGGTTGTAGTAGTTGGAGTGGTTGTGGTAGTTGGAGCACAAGTAGTTGTGGTACATGTTGTTGTCGTTTCTGGAACTGGAGTAGTGGTAGGAGCGCATGTGGTAGTGGTACACGTAGTTGTGGTGGTTGTGGTAGTTGGAGTGGTTGTGGTAGTTGGAACACAAGTAGTGGTGGTGCAGGTGGTTGTAGTGATTGGAGCACAAGTAGTTGTGGTGCATGTTGTTGTAGTTTCTGGAACTGGAGTAGTGGTAGGAGCGCATGTAGTAGTGGTGCACGTAGTTGTGGTGGTTGGAGCGGTTGGGGTAGTTGTGGTAGTTGGAGCACAAGTAGTGGTAGTGCAGGTGGTTGTCGTGATTGGAGCACAAGTAGTTGTGGTGCATGTTGTTGTGGTTTCTGGAACTGGAGTTGTGGTAGGAGCGCATGTAGTAGTAGTACACGTAGTTGTGGTAGTTGGAGCACAAGTAGTGGTGGTGCAGGTGGTTGTCGTGATGGGAGCACAAGTAGTTGTGGTGCATGTTGTTGTGGTTTCTGGAACTGGTGTTGTGGTAGAAGCGCATGTAGTAGTAGTACACGTAGTTGTGGTAGTTGGAGCACAAGTAGTGGTGGTGCAGGTGGTTGTCGTTATTGGAGCACACGTAGTGGTGGTGCAGGTTGTTGTAGTGATGGGAGCACAAGTAGTGGTGGTGCAGGTTGTTGTGGTTTCGTCACAACTACTACCACCGCATTGTGAGGCAACATCGCATTGTTTTTTTGCTAAATTAAATTCTTGTCCATTTTCGCAAGTGCCCGATAACAATACAGCGAAATTTTTGCATTGATAATATTGTGCGGGGTTTGTTGGGGATACAATATATCCACTATATTGATTACAACAAGCTCCCTGGCATCCAGCGGGCGGAGTTGGCACCGCAGGTTGTACTTCAGTGCAACCATTTGACTCTACAACACAACTTTGCGATACTGGATCGTAATAGTCCTGACAAGTGTTCAAAATACTGACGCTATTTTGGCATTCATAATATTGGGAACAGCTGCCAGGAACAATAGCCTTAAATCCATCAGCCCTTGAGCGGCAAAGGTATTGGCTGTATAATTGTGAATCAATTGTGGCGGCATTGCTAACAATCGCAAGGGTTAACAAAGTGCCCAAAAGTACTATGTAGGGTCAGAAATAATAGAAAAATTAAAATTTAGAAAATCATCTAAAAAATGTGATTCTTACTTAAGAGTACTCTCATCCCTTTTTCTGGTTTTCTCTACGCAATTAAAGTTTCCTGAAGTTTTTACTGTGTGAACTGCTGTTTGTTACGCGAATTTATGATCACTGCGAAAAGCAGCTTGTTCCATCTTTTATATAAATTTAGAGTATTTCTTAGATAACCGCGACTGGAATTTCATCAAAACTTCATTAAAGTAATGTTTTTGCATGTTTTTTAGTAAACTCAGCCGAAAAAATATACCGATAACGAGTGACTTGCAACTGGGTGAAATTTATCTTAAAACAATATTTGTGTATATTTAATTAAAAAGTGACAAGCTCTGTGCAGAGATGAAATTAATTATTTTTATTTTAATTAAAATTTGGGTTGATGTGCTTAAAAAGTGTAGAGGAATAAAAATTGGGTCTAAAATTCTAAATAATATACAGTCTCTACAAGTACAAAGCAGTACAAGTAAGAAAAGAAATACGTATATGACTTAAATAAATAAGTCAGAACGATTTGATACATTCTCTTACATGCACTGAAATGTATATCCTATTTCCTTTTACATGTACTAAATACGACGAGATATATAACTTAAAAAAGCACATTTCTTTATTTTCTGCATAGCATATACTCAGTTGAGTTAGATTATAACGGATTCTTGTGTTATCGTACAAAACTTGTATGACTCAAAAATATCGAACACCTTAAATAAAGCTTGGGATGCTTTATAAAAAAATAGCAAATAAAAAATTTTTGCATATTACATTGACCCATAAATACATAAAAAAGAAACTCAAATTGGTTTAATCTTAACTGCAAAATTACAAACCACATTTTATACGATATTACAGCTGTCAACTTATTATATTTTATTATTTATTTATTTCTATTTGAGCCAGTGCACTTGAGCACTTTTACTCTTTCTTAGCTCGAGATATTTTTAAAACTCCTTTTTACACCTTGACTGGATTATTGTTTATCACTTCATCAGACTAAGCAATAATTGACCTCAGATCTGCATATCTTCCCGAGGAGCCTGTAACCATTCTGAGATAACGCGGTGTCACATTTTTCTCTAAGTGTTGGCTTTCATTTTTGTCACCACGATCTTCGCCAATAACCACCCTGTCACACCCATGATGTTTTTCATCACTATGTATGGTCACAGTATCGCCTCATTTAGTATTGTCAATGTCATCCACGCACTTTAAGTAGTGAATTGAAATTGCTACGTATTACTTGACAAACTGCTTCCAAATCGCTTTACTATGCACTTGTGCTGTCCACTGTTGGCGGATTCATTAATATGAAAGCCCTACTAAAATGCAAAATCGGCGCTAAATATGCCAAGCTTGTGAGTCTCTGTTTGTTGTTAAATTGTTTGGCTTATAGTCTCTTTTGTTAAGTTTCATCTCGATAAATCATTTATATTTTATTGTAAAAATAAGTCCTTTCAAAATCTTTCAAAATGAAATATTGGAAGTTGGAACCCAACATCGATGACTATTTGTGTGAGCTTCTCATTAGTTCCGCCAATTTTTTCAACAAAGATTGAGCTAAGAATGGCGATGAACTCAATCCAAATAATTTGCTTTTATCAGATATATAGGTACGTTTTTTGCTTGCTTTCAAAAACATGAAGCTATTTGATCTACGTCTGCTAGGACGTAGACTGCTAGGATAAAATCGAAATTTAATACGGTTTGATTGCAATGAAATCCAAATTGAAAGCCACTTACAGAGTTTTAAAAATGTTCATGGAAAACGATAGTATTAATGCAACCAAAAAATGGATGAGTTATGACTTACATTTACTAAGAAGTATCTAAAAAGAGGAAAACGATAACTTACAACAACAGCTATCAGATTTATAGAATATTCAAGAATTCTAATTGCATATAACACCGTTGATCTGAAAGGAATGTAAGTCATTTCAAAAAGATGTCTTCAATTTTATAGGTTAGAACGAAAGTGTTTAAAACATTTTTGCTAAATATATGGAGCATTATACAAACTATTGTCCCGACCATTAGGAATGTCGAGACGTACAGATTAAGTAATGATTTCGTTTTAGGAATACCTACATTATACAAATTCCAATATTTGGTTTCACCATTAACCCAACAAAATACTTTATGTTACTGCCAAAGCAAAGTATGAAGTAGAATTTTATTCATTGTTTATTTTTATTTAAGGAGTTATTAGTTCATAGTTTCATGGCATACGAATCCTAGAGCTGAAACTTGTTACCTGCAGAATAGTAAATTGAAAGAGTATTCCATAGGTTTCAAAGATAATTTTTCCAAAAAATAATCGAAAGCTGATTTTAAGTTTGTCTAAGTTTTCTAGTTTAATATTGAAGTCCCTCCTTTTTATATGATTTTTTTGAATTATTGAATCAAACCATCGCTCCCCCATATATCTGTTTTTGGTACAAGACACCCTGTTCCATACAACTTCCATCTTTATGAGGCTATGTTATTAAAAACATCGTCCATATTTAAATAAATTGTTGTATGCTTCACGCAAATAATATAACAAGAGTATATTAATACCTCTTAGATATTTTTGAATAATATGTCATCTTAATTATCTCGAGTTATCTCAATTAATCGATACAAATCAGCTTTTGTCTGCCATTCTAACACTGTAATCCCGTTTGTATGGTTGCCTGTCTGTCCATTTATGTGTCTATTTGATTGTCAATTTATTTGTCTATATATTTGTGTTTCTATTCTTTTGTCCCTTCGTTTATTTGTCTATATGTTTTTTTGTCTGTTCATCTTCCAAAAAGTCGGTTTATCTGCTTGTTTTTCTATTTAAGCTTCTGTGTATCTGCTACATAGCAATTGAATGCATAAATGCAAACAGTTATCGAAACTGCGCATTGAAGGACTTGCCATCCGCCCTTCTTATAATATCGGTAGCTTGCAATTTATATAGTGATATAGTGCTAAGGTGATAGCTTGTACGAATGACTGCACATATACTGCAATTGATTTGTCTAGAAGTATATAATTTAATGTATTAGTTTGGTGTGACTGTATGTGAAAGAGAGTGTAGTGTTGCGAGTAGTTTACGGGAACCATATACATCGAACGGGCAGTATTAAAAAGCTGCCCAGTAAGATGCGTTCATTCCTTAACTCCAGATATTGTGCTGCGGTAGAAGTAAACGGCAATGAAAATAAAGCCTTAATGGCTACTTCCACGAGGTAGTGTATGTACATGTCATTGGAAAAGAACCTTAGCAGAATACTGTTCTGTAGTCTGTTGCAAAAATGGAGAGCCACTGGAACCATATCATCGATTTATGGAAACGGTATTGCTACTAACTAGCTCTACGCCAGTTATCCTGGGCTTGGACGTGAATGCATCATTCGAGATCTGGTGCAGAGAGATGCTACATTCGTCTCGATGTGGAATATGTGGGTGCCTTGCTTGAAAACTTCATCCCGTGGTAGAAGAAAGTCACATTCATTCATGTTGATATTACCTTTGGCTCTATTAGAAGAAGTAAATTGCGGGCAGATTTCGCTTACACAAATCAAGGTAATTCTAAAAGTTAGATGGTGTAAATGGTGAGATCTGTAAAAGTATTTGGAAGGATATATTAGACTTTTTAAAGGTCCCATGTTATGTGTTTCGCTGAGGGATGCCTTCCTGTAGAATGGACAATTGGAAGAGAAGTAGTACTTCTGAAGTCACCTGGACTTAGTTACAAAAAAACGGTCTTAATAAATCGGCCTAAAAAGAGATTTAACTTACAGATGTTGGATACATATTTGGGTGTTTTGGCAAATCAAGTACCTGTTTCTAACCATAAAAAAGCGGCTTGTCGCGTAATATTCTGCTACGACTATCTGGTCTGGTGGGACAGGTTCGACGAGTGCTGCGAAGTGAGTAGGGTCTAAGCAGGTGTTTTGTGCGCACCACATATTGTGGTCCTAATGTTGACTGTGCAACTTAAGGAAGTGCCTGTATGATATGGGACAGCCAAGTCTATGGTTGGCTTAAGGTAAATCACTTTATCCTAGTATGTATTATTTGGTTGCCTAGCAATCTGTAGAACGGTTTCAATAAATGCTTTTCAAATTATCGTGGATTTGCCATCACTGAATTTAAATGCGACTTGGAGTGCAATTGTATAAAATCAGAAAACAATGTGCATGAAATAATGTCCATGAAATCTGTGATATCAGTGCTGTGCTTCATGCGCTGTCAATTTTTGCTAGAATTGACGACCTTGCATGTATTTCATTACCGCCATCGCGTACTTATAGATCAATTGCAGTAATGTATGTGAATGAATAAGATTGAATAAAGAAGTAAAAAACCTTAATAGCACCTAATAGCTTTCTAACTCTAGACTATTTTGCACACTTAGATACATTTGTAAATCCAACTACTTAGGTTTTCTTAATTACTATTATTTTGACCAACTTATTACACTGTTTATTATACAATTATTATACAATATTATTATACAATACTCTTACTTTTTACTCCCTTTTTTCACTAAAAAGTATTTAATATTTTCTGGGCGCCTAGACACATCTTTATAAAACAGCTCTTAAGCATTTGTTTGTGCCTTTAGTAATTCAAGTATTTTCTGGTAAGAGGCTGCCTGTTTCCGTTTTTTACTAGTTAGCAGCAGACAAACTTCTTCTTCTTTCTATTCTGCACTGCCATTTCCAGCATTTTGCCTCATCCACAGCATTTTGCCTCATTTCGAAATTACTGATTTCATTCGCCGGCCCCATTTAAGACCACAAACTGATCAATAGCTTGCTCCATTGGACTAAGCATTTGAAGTAAGCAAGGATCACCGCCGTTTGATTTGAATTGCGCTGTGCTTGTGACAAAACCTGAAAGAGAAATATAAAATAAAAGTTTAAGATATTTTGTATTTTGTGTTATAGATAATTCCTGCCTTTACCCACTTGCCTACATCTTCCATTGGTGGACCTAAAATACTAAGCTCCATCGCAGTTTTCTTCCACGTTGGTCTAAAGCGTATGTTGTTGCAAATGCTTTTCGCAATGTCTGGATATTTCGCAATAATGATTTTATTATTTCGTGAATTTATATAAAACCTAATTTATTCATCGAAAAATATATTTAAAAAATATGAAAGATAACGTTAACTACAAGAAAACTTCTTTGTTCAAAATATTAGAATACACATAATGACATATGATAACTAAACATAAATACAACAACCATTATTCTCAATATATAAAACATTACACTTGAAAGCAGATATATTAAACGATATATTAAAAAAATGTATATGAATTATTATTTATTATTAAATAAAATAAATTAAATACGAAATATGAAACTAAAAAAGGTTCCTGGTTGGAATCAGATAACCGCTGAGATCTTAAACCAATTCCCTAACAAAGGAATAATCAAACTGTGCAAAATAATTAATGCAGCTCTGCGCTTAAGACACTTCCCAATTTATTGGAAAGTGGCGGAAGTACTTATGGTACACAAACAAGAAAAACCTGCTAATGAAGTTTCGTCGTATCGTCCAATTTCAAACTTCTACTGCTCAAATGCAGTAGAGAAATTTGTCTACTGCTTATAGAAAAACTTCTATCGGTTTGCAGTTCACTATACCAAAATTCGATTTTGTCTATCAGCAATAGAAACTTGTATACTGCCTTTCAGCGATGGACAACCCATAATAGGTACTAATAAGTATATACCTAATTATATTTATATTAGTTTTAATTTAAGAACGCTGATTTTTTATGAAATTTTTTTTAGTACACAAAGAAAATATTTTTTAATAGCAGATTTTTAACTTGCAATTATTGATAAACGAAGCATAATATTCACCTCTCGTCAACTTGTGTTTTTGTCTATTTCAGAGCGATTAAGTAGCTTTCGTTGATTTCTACTTCGTTTTCTTTAATGTTCATTGTCCGGTCAATTTTCTCATGAATACGTAAGCTTTTAAGAAGAAAACAGTCAACCTTTATTTTCCTATACATTAACACTGAAATGTGATTTCAGTTGCAAGTCTTTTATACTCCGATAACTTGGGTCTTTTCAACTTTTAGCGTCTTCAAGCTTACATAGTTAAGAAGAAAGCAAAAGCAAATGATTGATCCATCTAAATTGGAAGTGTACTTTACAACTGCACATATAATGAATCTTGTAGTTTTTGTAGACCGGATTGTCTTTTCATTTCAGAGTCTTTTCAATATCTTGTTAGTTATACACCCACTCTCCGCTTACTTCACTTCAATTTGGTGATTTGAATGTATGGAGACGTGGTTTATACACCGCGTTACAAATTTAAGGTATATCAGAATGATATGTATGCATAATTATATGCATTATTTCATGTAAAACAAGAAACTTCGCAGATTTGAATAAATTATAGTTTTTAAGGCACGCAAAATTCTTTGCTTCCGTAATTAAATACCGCGGGGCAGACGTAGGTTTGTCATTTGAAATGCCCCTGTGCACCCAACAAACCACACCATCAACTTAGTGGTTTTGGAGGAATTAAGAAAGAATTGTAGTAATTATTGCATTGTCCTGCACCAATGCATACACGCACATGCTCTCATGCATGCTACTTTGTACTTTCACGCCGTTGCAGCAACTCTAATCGGCTTTTTTTCGACGTTGTTGCAACATTTGTTGCACTTGTTACAACAACAACATAATTTCGTGTAATTGCAAATAATTGTTGCTCCTTAGAAGTTTTAAGCAAATTCAACGCAGGAGAAGTCGTAAATTGAATCAGGAATCTCGTGTGTCTGTGCGTGTGACTCGAATGCTTCGAATCAATATGGCGGACATAGCCATTTTGATTTTAAGCTTGTTTTTCGTGTTCAACATGCAACCGTGCCAGCTCCATTCTTCTTTAAGATTTGAGGCATTCATGTAAACGTCAGTTCCTTTGTTAATTCGTATTTATTTCATTTACTCAACAAAACAGGGTAGTGTAGGAAGAGATTTCCCTTTGATACTCGAAGATTAAATATGTTAAAAGCTTTCTTGTGAAAATCAACAATCTGAAGGCTGAAGGATTAAAACTCGTAAGAATTTTTAACTTTTTATGTAAAGTCATTATCGCCTAATAACTCAAAAAATCGCGTAATAACTCCAATTTAATGATGTTGAGTGTCCGAAGGTGCTACATGTTACGCATTATATACCTGCGTTATATACACAGTAAAATTCTATAGGTTAAAAAATATCAATATCAAACACTAATATACTTTATGGAATTACTTTTACGTTTCATAATAGAAACTAAAAAAGCAAAACCTGGTATTATAAATATTGGGTGATCGTGTGCTATGAACTTAAAGGTTTATTTTGCTAATTATAATAAGTTAGAGTGTTTGCAATAAATTGCCTTATTTGTTTCTCTGCAAAGGCTACAAATATAATTACAGTTATTCCTATTTTTGTTAGGTGATAACATTATTCACCTGTCAGCATCCTGTCAGAAAATCTGTAGTTTTCCTTGAGTTCTGCTTATTGACATTGATACAATGTTTAAAGCGATATGGGTTGTGAGTCGCTATAAACGATCTTAAGTGTGGTAGCTCTAAAATATTATTATGTCTTATTTATTATTGTTCTTAATGTACAAATTAACCATTTCCAAGTCTTAAAATAGCTTCTGAATCAAAAGCCAAGCTACTGATAATTCCATAATATCTTGGAAACCATTAAATTCATAATTGAATATTTTGACCAAGTAGTTCTAGTTTATCAAGACACTCAAACGACAGTCAATATCAGTGTTGATGACCCTGACTGATATCTGCCTATAATATGTTATAAGATGATTATAACAATAGAAACTATCTTAAACAAACAGCTAGAAGGAGTTGAGTTATTTCAAATAATGACAAAAAACAGAATTTGGTTTTAGAAAAATTATCCATGCAGAAGAAACTTTGTATCTATCGTATGGAAACTTATACGACAGACAGGTTTGTAGGTTTGTCAAGTTTTTTGATGTCGCGGCTTTTTTATTGAGAGAACCACCCATGTGTCACGTTATAATATCTGAGTTGTCTTACTTAACATATTCCATCATTGCTCTGTGGATGAAAAATGTGCAGAAAAATTTCTCACAATGATCGAACGTCAATTGGATTTGAAGCCTTAGCCGCCATTATTTATTTGTACCAACTCTCTCTTTAGCACTATTTGAATCATAAAAAATCTCAAGTCTACATTTTCAAATTCCCTCAAAATTAAAACATAATTTCATTGACTGAAAAGTGAGTGGTTTGGGACTGAATATAATATAAACAGTGAAAGTGAATGTGGTGTTCTAATGCTTTATTCTGAAATGTATTCGCCATTAATTCTGTAGGGCCCCATATAACAATTTTTTGAGAGAAATCTGCTCTAGAAATTTCACACATGTTCATGAAGTTCCATAACAATCCCGATTTTTTTCTTTAAAAGTATACGAGTGTGTTATGTGTTGAAACAAACAATTTTGATTGTGATCTATTGAGAGGTCTCAATATTTTAGTATTTGAGATGTACGACATCTAAAATTAGCTACGCAATTTTGCTTTACTGCCAATATTTAATCCCAATTGTCTATATACTTCAACCTTTTCAATTCCTTTCACAAAGTAAGATCAGTAAAGAATAAAGAAAGATATAGAAAGAACTATATTACAGCTGAAATATCGACCGTAAGACTTGAAAAAAGTCATATTTTCTTTTAGTATTTTTTCTTGTTGTTAATCTTATCGTTGACATTGATTATTAGTTTTTTTCTTACAAAACTTAATTATGTAATTTTTTATAAGTTCAAAAACGACCGAAAGTTCATTTTATCATTTTATCATGAAAATAATCAATAAAGATAATTGGAGTGCTAAATGTAATAAAAAGTTTTGAATGCTCGTATGTAACAAAAGAATATAACACAGAAATGGGGGTAATAAAGTATTAGTAAAAAACTAATTAAAAAGTTGATACTGGAAGTATGACGACCTGTAACCTGTGACGTATGTAGTGTCATACTCTCAAGAGCACTGTGAGAATACGAAGTAATCGAAAAAAGAACTAATTCCCATATTATGTTTAAAACCCATTAGCTATCTCTTTTACACTTGAAATAATCGGTGCTATGGATATAACTTATTTGCTTTTTTGTCATTTTATCATGTATTAGTAGTTCTGTATATGACTTGACTATAAACCGTATATAAATACCATATAGTAGTGTCTTATTCTAAGCGCACATGTGTATGCGCTTAATTTTTGTATATAAGATATCTCCATATTATTTGGTGGTGATGTGACATTACAGAACACAACTTTAGTTGTTTCATTGGTAGTAAAGAATATTGTTTAGTTGGTTATAGAAGATTGGTCCAGTGAATACTGTCTTTATAAGCTAGTTCAGCAAATTCTAAACATATTTCATGTTTAAGTGTAATGTAGTCATAAATATGTGAGGATATTAAATAAAATTAGAACTCGTTCAAACTAAAAAGTATCTGCAATATATGTGAGATATCCCTTGACACAGCATCACAAAATATACCATAAAAAAAATACCATAAAAATTAATTTAATTGGCGACAATTTTGTTTTCTGTACGTCATCGCAAAATAATTTTTGACTTTTTAAGGTTAAAGATAAGAAACTGAACAGCAAATTGATTATTATAGGAAATAGTGAGTGTTTATTTAAAAATAACAGATACGGAATGATGTGTTTGGTATATTTGTAGGTGAACTGTACTAATACGGCGAACTATGTATGTACACCGAAAACATATGTCACTTGTACGTGTTTATTATCGATCACCGACAACTGAAAATTGGTAAACAAATAAATAAAAAATAAAAATGTGAGAGTTTGATACGAAGCTATCAAGCGGTAAATTTACCTATGTACATTGATTTTACATTAGAATAATTTATTTCCGAAATTTAAACGTGAGCCTTCCCATATGACGTGAAACACAGTGAATATCTTTCACGAGAAAGCAACCGAAAAACTTCTTTATCACTTCGGAAGCTGATAACATGTTCTTCTTTTTACAGAATTTTGCCTAGAAAAAGTTAAATTATAAAAAATTCTATTGAAACTGTTCCATGGAGATAAGAGTTATACGATTTGAACGAGAATATCAATTATTTTAATGTAATTATTTAGAAACAGGTGCAAGACATGTCACTACAATTTACAATGGGAAATTTCCAATATAAAATAGTGGCCAACTTACCAAAATTCATTAGAGCTACAGAAACTTCAAAACGAGTAACAGCAAATTAGCCTTGATAAAAGCCTTCCACACAATAGCTCCTTCACACACAACATGAAAAGCTATTTATGTAAGTAAAAACTTCAATTTTAAATGTTTGTAAAATATAATTCAATAAAATACTGATTATAGTACTCACGTGTTGTCTTTTGGCGCTTGTAACATACAACAACGCTGCTACCCTGCACTTTCGGGCCATCGATAATACTTTATACAGCAAGTATCTATGCTTATCAAAGCAAAATGGTTTTCAAGCAATAGTACCCGGTAGTTGTTCACAATACTACCAATGCCAAAATGGTGTAAGTATGTTAATGACCTGCTCTAATTACTACAATCCAGCCACTAACGCATGCTGTCAAAATAACCCTGGATGTGTGGAAATTCAACCTGATGATCCCACACCACCAACAGGTTGCAGTGGAGAATGCTGTACGCAATATAGTGGTTATATAGTGTCAACAACCAATCCTGCACAATATTATCTTTGCAAAAATTTCGGAGTTGTATCATCAGGTACGTGTCAGAGTGGGCAAGCATTTAATTTAGCAACTTTACAATGTGATGTTGCGTCATCGTGCACTGAAGACTCCTGTGTCACAACACCATCTCCATGTACAACATCACCTCCCCCATGTACTACCACAACCTGCGCTCCAACAACAACTGAACCATGTACCACCACAACTTGTACGCCAACAACAACAAAACCAGTTACCACCACAACTTGTACGCCAACAACAACAGAACCATGTACCACCACAACTTGTACGCCAACAACAACAAAACCAGTTACCACCACAACTTGTACGCCAACAACAACTGAACCATGTACCACCACAACTTGTACGCCAACAACAACAGAACCAGTCACCACCACAACTTGTACGCCAACAACAACAAAACCAGTTACCACCACAACTTGTACACCAACAACAACAAAACCAGTTACCACCACAACTTGTACACCAACAACAACAAAACCAGTTACCACCACCACTTGTACGCCAACAACAACAGAACCAGTCACCACCACAACTTGTACACCAACAACAACAAAACCAGTTACCACCACAACTTGTACGCCAACAACAACAAAACCAGTTACCACCACAACTTGTACGCCAACAACAACTGAACCATGTACCACCACAACTTGTACGCCAACAACAACTGAACCATGCACCACCACAACTTGTACGCCAACAACAACTGAACCATGCACCACCACAACTTGTACGCCAACAACAACTGAACCATGCACCACCACCACTTGTACGCCAACAACAACTGAACCATGCACCACGACAACTTGTACGCCAACAACACTGGCACCGTGCACAACGCAACCACCCTGCGAAACAGTAACTCAAGCATTACTTATAGCACCACTAAACCCCGTAGTGCATGTTAGACCACAAATTCAGCAACCGCAAATATTACCACCGCAATCTCATGAATCCAACCTGGATCTTTACAATAAGATTGCCTGCCATGACAAGCCAAATGGTTTCATGTATGCTTCTCTAAAGATCTGTAACGATTACTATATCTGCCGTAACGGAAAAGCACTTCCCGTAAGTTGTGGCGACAAATACTTCAACGCATTAAAGGGAATGTGTGATTTGCCCGAAAACAGCGGCTGCGTGCAGCCCTATCAAAATAAGCGCCAAGATTGAGTAACAAAGAATCTTATACTATATATACAACCCATGTTATTAATAAATGGATAGTTAATCGTATTTTTTTAAATAAAATATTATACTAGCATGTTAAAATGTGATTATTAATTACAAATGAGGAAGTTTCAATGATTCAGTATCTCTAAAAATGAGTCCAGAAATTTGACTGTAATTTATTAGAAATGTTGTTGGATCAAATGTGTGTACGACAGTTTCTATATGCGGGTACTTTTGCATATATACTATAAATAAAGCATCATTTCTGCATTATATAATATAATCCGATAATCCGATGCATAAATATCAACATACGCCATACCAAAGGAAGTGAAATGTGTCAATTACTTTATATGTCTCTGCTCGGGACTACAAAAGAAACGTCAGGACTTTAAAGTCCAGAAGACCGTTTCTTTACTGTTCAGCATAGTTAGGTTAGGTTAGGTTGGAGTGGCGGCCTTATTTACCAAGAAAGCCCACTTGAGCACAAATAATGTCCCATTGCGGTACCACAGGAAAAAGCAATGTTCGTGTATAGACAAGGAAATCAGTATACGACCAATGCCCAAAAAAAATATATTGAAAAAAACGTTTAATTTAGTTTACCTGCTCCTGGCAATGACCATTAGTTGGCCCCCAGTGTAGGTTGAGGAGCATCTATGGATAATATTTTTTTGCAAAACATTTCATCTTGTGGTCAGGCTACATTGTAAAAAACATATACAACAAAAACTGTTTGAAGAATGCTTATACAGTAAAAGAAGATTAAACCGAATACAACTTCTTTAAAATATGTGTGAACTTTTCATTAAAAATAATAACACTGTGAAGACAGTTCCAGAATACGGTGAAAGCTAAAATCTCAAAATGTTCAAATCTATTATGTTGGTTGCAATGAAATTAATTATACCATAGTATATAGTGAACAGTATATAGTATATAGTATATAGTATATAGTATATAGTATATAGTATATAGTATATAGTATATAGTATATAGTATATAGTATATAGTATGATAGATATAGTATATAGTATATAGTTATATTAGTATATAGTATATACTACTTTATTCATACTCTTATAGTGATCATCAGTTGTAATATTATTCGATGCATTCTTGGAAGGCTGATGAACAATTACATCCACCGAACCCTGATCATCACTTTCCGTTGCGCTTAGAATTGGGTCCAGTAATTTATAACTATAGTGCTCAATAATATCGTCATCTGTAGGAAAGCTTGATGTACAAATTTCATTGTGAAGCTCAATATAATATAATGGTTAAGAGTAGCATTGGAAGTTATTTTATTTACTTTAAACCAAACTGCCACCGACTGGCATTGGCACAAAGAAGCAAAATAAGAAAGAAAAGGTCAAATATTTAGTTTGAAAAAAGGGACTTCGCCTAACAGCAAAATGCATTTATATTTAAAACAAAAATTCTACTTATAGAATGCACTTTTCCATATTCCTATCGGCCCGGAACAAAATTTTTGTTCGAATTATAGAAAAATTCGAGTTAGAGAAGTTCGAGTTATGGAAATTTGACTTTAGTATGTTTTGAAATTTTCGAACGTTTGACTGATAATTGCTTGGCACGCAGTTTTTAAAATCTACTTCAAATGTTGGGTTTCGATAATTATCACTAACAACTTTACATATTTTAATTAAGTATACGTAAAGATAAGTGATGTACAAAAATCGTGTTAAAAGCTACTCTTCGTTTTGCATATTCAAATTTATCAATGTTTTTGTCCTGAGACGGATTCCCTCAATAAGTTCGTATTACCGATTTATACAGAAATATTACCTGTGCCGCCGCCAGTAGATTTGAAGCTGCATAGCGTAAAAGATACAAAACAGAGCAGAAATTGGTTTCGTACAGCTCACCTTATGCCCCCGGTACGGAACGTCAATTTAGTAGCAAATTTAGTATTGATGGTTAACTCCAGTAGTGACAGCAGCGCGTTCCCACTTCAACAGCTAACAGGGGGCGCTATGCCTGCCTCCAAAGTGCACACTTTGCCTTTTGGCGGCACAGTTAAAATTTATACATTTTAGAACTCGACTTCACATGCACTCAACTACAAAGCAATGCTTCTGTAGGTATGTTAAAATATGAGCCAAATACCAGAAGCAAAAACAAAAGCAAAGCAAAAAAAAGACTCAAACAAAATGAAAGAACAAACGAGCTGAAAAAAACACATACACACATACACTTATACCTTAAAGGACAAGCTCTGGATATAGTAGAGGCAAAAGAAATGAAAATTCGTTGGAAAAGCAATTTCGTTTTGGTGGTTTTTTATGTGCAACGAGTAAGAAAACCAAGCCAAAGCAAGCCAAACAGCAGCAGTGCTCCTTTCTATTGAATGAAAGAATCCTTTTGGTGTAATTTAGACTTTCTTTTTTGTTTTGTTTTTGTTTCTTGCTATTAATGTTGTTTTTGTTGTTGTCGTCGTCTTTTGGCATTGCACAAACGTAACGGCGGTGGGGAAAAGGTAAGTGAAATTAAATATTTAAAAAGCACAAAGTAAAAATATTTGCATTGACTTGTTTTCTTCTTACCGGTTTTCTTCTTTTATTAGTTTTTCCATTTTATTTTATATTTTTTCTTTTTTCTGTGTATTCTTACATTACTCCGCGCTATTTGTTTTTTAACTGCCAGTAACAAATGTGAGTGAATTTAAATGAAAATTTCATTTCTAAATATTTTATTTTCAAACGAGAATGAATGTTTACTTAAGTTAAAAAAGAGATTTTCAAAAAATATTTATTGTTATCGTGCATTCGTATAATTTAGAAAGCAACAAAAAAATCAAAGGGCAAAATGTGAAATGCAAAACGAAAAGAACGCACAAAAGTATGCAATGAATTACAGCCGGCAACTGTTGCATGTGTATAAGACATTTTTTTACTCGGGGCGCTCGTTTTGCTGAACGGGAAACAATTGCATTAAAAGTCCTGCAAATAAATTGGCAATCTTAACTGCGTTGAACTAATTAACTTCTCCAAACAAATGATTTAACGCATTTTATGAAAGGTTTTAAAATATTTTAAATTCCGTATACTGAAAACCTTGAAGGGAAATTAGGTTTCTAAAGAAGAAAATTATAGTTGCAAGTAAAAAAAAGAGCTAAGGCAACATAAAGGTTTGCGCTACCCCCAGATTCTACGGAAAGAGAAGATAAATATACGCTCATTTTATCTGCTCGTATCTGCGATAAGAAATGATCACCTTTATTCTTGTTTCCCTTAAATTAAAGGAGGTTTCAAATATTGCCTCAAATGTAATTGAAAGGGATTTCAATTTTTCTAATAAATTTAGCTTGTAACGAGCTTAAGACAATTTGCACACCTGTATGGAAGTATAGTGCAATAGAACTTATCACAGATTACAGCTTAAAACTATTTTTATTAATAATAATACTAGCAAGGAACTATGCCTTACAAACGAAAAAGACATTGTTTGAAGGAAGTTGAGTCACACTACTCGTACTTTATAAACATGCCAGCTAACATCTTGGTCAAGAATTTTGAAGCATGATCAGTTAAGTTTCTCTATAATTAGTTAAGAACAATACATTGTTTCCTTAACAAATGCACCCGATTAAAAGATATCTACCAACGATAGAGAATCCTAGTGAATTTAAATCACAGGTGCCTTCATCTAAGAGGCTACATCCAAATGAAAAACCTAGTACCTCAAAAGCACCGGCATATAAGCCAACTGGGACAGTACGGGTTACAAGGGATTGTACTCGGATCGATGTCAGATCCAACACCTCCAGGCAGTATGGCAATATACTGGCCTCTACGGTAAAAGAACAAAAGCAAGGGCCAGCTTCCAAATTCACTCGATAGGAAGCAGCCACTCATGGGACGGGAAAAATAAAAAAAGTGTTGAGATGTCTGTGGCTTGTGGAGGTTCCCTGGACTTTAATCATCATCGTTTACGTGGAATATTTTCATCTTCTCATATTCTCATCTTCAGTTTGTCTACAAAGACTGGATTACAAAACAATTTGATTATTTTCAAAAAATATTTATATTTTATATATTAGGTCAACAGAATAATACCTTTATAATTGACTGTACTAATATTAAAATTTATCATTGACATTTTTATTATTCATATTATTTTAAATTTATATGGTGATCTATTGCAATTAATAGTATACTAGTAGATATTGAGTGAAACTTCATTAAATAATACATTGAATCAACCTGCAATTTTTACAAGGCGTAATCTGGCTCGCTTCCTTGCCAAGCACATGTCTAAAATCTAAAAAGGATTTCCATGCGCGCAACATACATTGGTTGGCGAAAAACGAAATAGGAACGTAAGAATAAATGTTAACTGGTAGATGATATCAGCGGACCGAACGAAAAGGAGTCAGCTCGTGAAGAACACCCAGATTCAAAATGAAGTATAGTGTCAAATGAAAAAAAGAGAAAAGTCAGTAGTAACTCTTCAAAGTCAGTAGTAGTTTTTTTTTTAAACGGTTTTTATTTAAGAAACGTAAGATCAAAATTTAGTTATTTGGTGATGTGCAACAATTTTCTATTCACCGCTAATATATTGGTGCTTTGTTCTTGTAATATTAGCGGAATTATATGAATACTTGATGACAAGAAGCTATATCTTTGAAACTTTTCTAATCCTACATTTTAAAGAATATACACTCTTTGGTAACTACTTTAAATTTTCGTTTCTCCTTAATGATTTTCAATAGGTCACTATAGCATGAGACTATTAGAGCACCTTACAATTATGGAAGTTTCCACTGTAAGTCAATGTCAATTTTTAGTAAGTTTATGGTCCAAAATGTATGGCCATAAATGATTGAGCTTAGACCGTCATTTTGAGTTAAACGCTGTTGCTACCTTCTATCTTTAATTCATGTCTTGGTATATATATATACAAATTAAGTTTATTCGTTCAAGTTTATGCATTTATATATTTTTGTTGTTATGCCAGCGATACACGAGAAGAAGTGAATGCATGGTCTGCTGTTCTGTGCAATTTACGCAAACATGTTATTGAAAGTAACTTGTTATTGAAAGTAACTTGTTATTGAAAGTAACTTGTTATTGAAAGTAACTTATTATTGAAAGTAACTTGTTATTGAAAGTAACTTGTTTTTGAAAGTAACTTGTTATTGAAAGTAGCTTGTTTTTGAAAGTAACTTGTTATTGAAAGTAACTTGTTTTACTAAAATGGGCGCAACAATAATTTTTTCACAAGAACGATAAGTTATACTTCAACTTGCATCGTTACTTTCACATTTTTCAGATCACGGGTCTTGAACACCTGCTTTAAGCTGCATAAGAGTTAAATAATATTTTACAAATTTTTATAGTCCCTGCTTCTCTGCATGCATCATTTGTGAGTTTAGTGTCGTGTCGTTTTGTCACTTTCGTGTTCTCACTGTAATTTCATCTTATAATTTTAGGAAATTTTTAGCTGCAAAGTTTCAAGTCAATCCCAGTGGAACACACTTTCTTTCCGTTTCCCGCATAAAACGTATGCTCATTTATGGCGCACATCCGTCTGTAAACTACACAGTATATGTTTGTGCATCTAAAATGACTTCAATAAGAATACTGACTGTGCCTTGCCCCACTACTGTGCGTCCCTACCCATTCACTCTGTTCCGGCGTAAAATCCCTTCGCACATTAGCGAAAAATATATGGCGGAAAATGAAAGTCACTTTTGTCGTTCGTGTCGTGGCGTTGCGCAGTATTCCATTGCGTTACGTTGTGTTACGTTACGTTACGTTTGCTAGTGCGACATCTCTTTGACGTTTAATGTCATGCTGTGTCTAGTTACTTACAATATTTTTACGTACCAATAGTTATGTTTGGATGCTGCTGGGAGTGATATTGTTGTTGTTGTTGTTGCGTTGTTGCGTTGTTGCTTAATGCGTATGTCCCAAAATTACCATAAGAGCAACGTTTATTTTCTTAACCCGTTTCTCGCATCACGTAGGGCACATATGCCACCGTGGGTGTGCGTTGGTACATTTCTGTTTGTTTTTGGCGGTTAAATGACATTAAAGTGCGGAAAATATTAAATATCTTGTAAAAAGTTAAAACGAGTCACGCAACAGAACAAAATGGATGAGGGCATAAATTTATGACTGGAAACTTGTTGCGAGCTTACCAAATTTTAAAGCGCAAATAAAGTTTCCAAAAACATTTTCGCAATAAAAAAGATGAAAATTTAAGAATGTGATGCCGGAATTGTAAGAAGTCACCTTGTGACTTTAAAATATAATATAAAAAACTTTTAATTTCAAATCTTAAATGATTTTTCTTAAATTGTGATAGCAAATTATTAAATACCTTACAAAAAATGTGACTAAGTTCAGAAAGGATATACGGTTTTACTAGTGCAACTGTAAAGCTAATGGTATAATATATTACATCAACATTTTTTTTTGGTTTTTGGTATAGAAAATACGTAATTTGAAGGAAAATTAATTTTTTCTTTAAATATTGCTCATCGGCTACTTCATATATCTCCCACCTTTCAGGAAATTTAGAGATACCATGCCAGAAAACCTACTTGTCCTTAACGGCAAAGCATTCGTTGAGCCATTTTCAACTTCTTCGAAATTGCTGAAGTGCTGGCCTGTGAACCCATGTCCTATTGATGCAAAGAGATAATAGTCAGATAGCCTATACAATGGTAACTTTTGCAATATTCCATTTGAAATTCATTCAAACTGTATAGGAACCATTTATCCATTTTATTGATCTTCCCCACTGCTCGTAAACATCTGCTGATTTATTCTTGCCATCGATTGAATGCTTTTGCCAATTGTGATTGAGTTTGAGTTGGATTATCATATATATATATATTTTGCCAATTGCCAGAACGCTCACTTGTCTTTCGCATAGAAAGCATCACTTTTTAATTGTCAAAACCATTTTTCAAATAACGTGATCTATGGAGCGTGTTCACTAATTGTTTCTAACAGCAAAAGAATGTTGTTTAGCTGCTTTTTTCTTTTGTTCTTTTTCAGGTAATGTGTGTAGTCGTAGTTCAATGTCAATTAAAAAACTGACGTACTATATGTGTCAAAAAAAACCGAAAAAAATTCATGCATATGTCTCGTCTGAAATGTGTGGATTACTTGTCTTAAGTAAAGGTAGGGTTCTAATATAAATGTTGTTCTAACACTTATTTCAGAGGGTATATGCCTTGTGATCAAACAAGAGAAATTTTAATTTTTGAATTCCTGCGCTTATACAATCGGTAAATATTTTTCATTTTCACGCTGGCAACACTATTATACACATTTTGTTAAAGTTTAACGCATATCGTACGATTAGTTTTTGTTTGGCATCTATACAAAGAAGTCGAAAAATTTTCGTATGGCGATTTTTAGCTGAATTTCAATCAAAAAAAGCGTCGTTGTGATGTGGCCAAAGAGATGATTTCCAATGCAGATAATGACCCCACATCCCACATTCATCGAACGCATCTTAACCTATGAGTTCCTGATGAGACATGGGTCTATGAATTTGCTTCGAAGGTGAGCCGAAATCGAAAAGAGAACGCCAAAGTCGGTCCAAAATCAAGGTTATACTGACTGTTTTCTTCGATATTCGTAGTGTGGTGCACTATGATTCAAGGAGTATTATTTGACCGTTATGTGTCGTTTGCGTGAGGCCATTTGCACAAAGAGGCCAAATTTATGGAAGGAAAACTCATAGATTTTACAGCACAATAACGCACCGGCTCACACAGCGTTGGTTGTGTCGCAGTGGCCAAAAACTCCACCAATATCATCAAGCAAGCATCGTACTCTCCAGATATGGCCCCATTTGACTTTTTCCTCTTCCCCCAACTCAAATTTCCATTACGAGAAACGCGTTTTGAGACCATAGAGGCCATAAAAGAGAATTCGCTGCGTGAACTAAAGGCCGCCGAAGGTATGGCCTATAAAACTTGTATGGAAAATTGGATCAAGCTTTGGCATGCATGTATTGTCGCTGGAGGAGAGTACTTTGAAGGTGATAATAAAGATAATTATTAAAAATTAAAATTTTACGTTTTTTTTTTAAATTCTCATAAGGTACATATCAAAATTCCGAATTTCACTTTTCAATCCAAATGCTGTACATTTCTAATGATTTTTTTTTTATTTTAATTAGAATTATATTAACGAATTTTAAATAGAACAAGGTAAAATAAAAATTTCTTATTTGTTTTAATTTGCAGTCGTTTTTTGCAACTGTGAGTACAGCCGCACATATATTTTCTCAAGTGGTGTAGGTTTGTTTACACATTCTTAACTGGGAATTCACACATTTTAATTTTATTTTCAGTCATTTGGCTTACTTTGGCTCACTTTGCTCAGTAAAAGTTCATTAACTCAAAGTAAACACTTTGCTCATGTTTCACACGCTTCCCATTTCGAGCAATTTTCCTTTGTTTACTTAAAGTTACAGAAGCAAAAAAGCACTGCATATATCAAAAAAATATATGAAAAAACCTTAAAAAAAGTGCAACTAAAAGTCTATTAAGGCACGGGTATAACGAAAAGGAAAAAAGCTGGAAGAAAAAGGATAACGACAGAAGATGTGCACTCCTCTTGGTTGCGTTAAATTATTTGTGAAGCTGCAACGGCGCACCCACAGGACCTAAGAAATAGTAAAGGGGAAATTGTTGCTTTACTGTCACTTGCACATTTCGAATGTCGCAAATGTCCTTGTTACTTTTTGCTGCTAGCGATTTCTGAAGTAATTCCTTGCACAATTCCAGGCGTATAACTAAGGCAACAACAAATTCGTAAAAGTGTGGAAAATGCAGTTCGAGTGAACCTAAGACAAGCAAAGGGAAAGCAACGAAAGTCATAAAAACACTAAGCAAACAAATAAACAACAAATCGCAACTGAGCCAACAAATAATCCAGCGAAAGGGACAATTCACTTTGGTCATGCAGATTTTTTTAAAGCGGTATATGTATTAATGCTAATGGACGATTGGTTGAATATCATTAATCGTAATAATGTGACGAAAATTTGTAATATCTACGATATTTGATCGATTAATACATGTATATATTTATAAAGTATAGAAGTCCATCACTAATGTTTGCACACTTAACATAGCCGAATAGATATATTTAACTATAATTTTACTATAATATAATAAAATAATAACAACATTCAGAATAAACTAAAACCGGTATCGCCTTAATCAGGCTTTTTTCTTGTCTCATACCTTTTGTCCAGAAACATGCTATGTATCCTTTTTGCGTTGACTGCTAAATATATTCCTAAGCCATACAAATATTATAGGTAATATATTACGAATATGGGATGTAAGGTGCGTCCACAGCCTAGCCTCCTCAGCATCCAACCTCACCTACACGTGGTGTACCCTGTTCTCGCAGGAAGCTCTGACGACCGAGTACAGGCGATATAATCTGAAAACACCTGGCAAAGGGGAAGCTCTCTAGCTACCAAACAGCAATTTTATCCCCAGACTTGCAGGGGATCTGGTCCTCCAGGTTGGGTGTTGATCAGTAGCCTCGCATCGGAAGAAATACACCCGATATACAACCTTCTAAAAAAAGGCCAAGGTTCAGACTAGACTGTAGTGCTAAATAAGAAGAAGATATTATGAAAGTAAATAATATTTTGCATACTCTTAGGAAGTTAGTAAGGCGATTGGGGGAATTTTGATATGTAATCAAAATTTTTGCTATCTTAAAGCTTTTAAAAAAATTGTTATATATTTTTTATTTATAAAATTGATATTAAATAAAAAATAAATTTGTAGTTAATACACTTTCTCTAAAAAAAGCAGGATTTAAATTTTTTATAACATGGTGAGCGAAAGCAGGACAGTTTTTTGCTTTAGCAAACACTAAACATATGTTATTCTATAAACGTGACGAATTTATTAAGCATTGACAATTAATCAAGATTTTTAACAAGCAAAAAGCTTTTTGCTATTCTAAGCAAATCTTGATCAATTTTAAAGCTTAAGTACTTAGTGCTTTTCACCACACTATAGTGAAAAGTGCTTTGTATACAAAAACTAAAAGCATAATGAAGACTTTATATGGCATGATTATATTCATATCATGCCTAATTAGTTTTATATAGATAACTTAAAACTATTGTGTATTTTTATAATAATTTAACAAATATTAATAAAATCACTGATGATACAATTTGGAATTGTATTATAACTATTTTTATAAAATTTATCAAATCTTATTTTATTACAATAGTCATATTTTTACAGTACTTTGATAAATAACTACATATTCAGCAATTACGCTATTATGAATTTTATTATTCATACAAATAACAATAAAAAATGCTTGTAAGGTGTATATATTAATTTGCCAAGAGCATTCATCAAGAGCATTCGTCAAGAAAAGAGCTTTTGATTTATAAAAAAGAATACCAAAACCTTGACAAATTGTCAACATTGGCAAATACGAAAGATGGTGAATAATTTGCAATACTTGACAAATGCGTCTAGTTCACAGAATAGGTCTGTAAGAGTCTATAACTTATTGGCCGTGTCGCTATTTTTAATTTATGATTTGTTGCTTTATTTCTGTTATTTAGTTAACCATCTAGCAGTGTAGCATGAGAATTCAAAGAAAGTATTAAAAAATAAAGAGGACGATAGAACTACTTGTTGGGTTAATGACGTCGTAAAAACTTTGCACAGCAGCTGCGATGCACCCGTACAAATAAAGTCTATGCATACACTTTCCCAGGATAATAATCACGTGAATGCTGCTGTATGCGAATGCTGCCTGGCTCTTGACTGCCTTGCTGCCATACAGCCACGCTGCCATGGTGTCTTGCAGAAATACACGCCATAAGAGCTCCATTTATAGTGCAGGACTTACGATCTGCGCTGTAGTACTGTGTACTCGTATGCTAACAGTGGGCATGCAAGAATATATACATTTAGCGCATTCAAGTTGCAACTAGCACACAGTTGCACAATATAAAAGAATTGGGTGATTTTGTCTTTGAGACTGATTGTTGCTGTGAACTGAAATGGAGCGCAAGAAAAATGTTTGCATATTTTATGGCGCGGCGCATAGTGGGTGCGCTCTGCAAACAAAAAGAAAAGAACAAAACCGAGTAGGAAACATAGTGTGGAAAATGAGTTGGCAAAACAGGTGGCAGGTGGTGATGCTAGTCATTAGGAAGGCACTTTACGTACTTAACGAATACAAAATTTGAGCTACTGTAAATTTCAGTTAAAGATTTAAGCCTGAATACTACGAAGAGTAATTAAAACTGAACAACAAAAAACAAATAAAACCATTACAGTAAAACTAATGAGATGTGCTTTAAGAACTAAGAAATTATATGAAGTTGCACATATTTCTTCTTCTAGATTTTGGTTTTATACATAAGTGCTTTTCCCAATTTTTTTTAAGTATTTCAGTACGGTAAATAAATTGCTTACTTAAGTTGAATGAAATATTTAGTATGTGGAGGTACATTCTGTATAATTGAAAGTCAGTTCACCTCCAGAAAGAAGTATGGAAATGCACAATTTGTAATATCTACGTACAATATCATGAGATTTTTATTGGTTAATGTTCAAAAATAAATTTTGAATGTGGCTGAGTTGAAATTGCTCTCCAGTTATTCAAACGGAAACCAATCATGTATTTATTGCTAAAGTAAATGTTTACTTCTGCTCTGGTTTATGTAGGTTGAAAGATTTCCCAACTCTAATATCTAATCACTACAAAGAAAATTATTATCGCGTACTACAAATAATGTTTAAGCATATCAACAGCAGTTGATATTGCCATGATATATCATTTACGATTCTTTGCTTAGCTGCATATAACTACAACTTGTATATAACTGCACTGTGAATTGTTTCGATCAGTAGTGCTCGCTTATCTGAAAAGTTACGTGAAATGATGGGTTACATGACAGAGGTTGTGCAATGTAATACAACGGAGGTGAAGGGAGGTATAAGGTTAGAGTAAGAAGACGGTAGATATGTTGAATTCAACTTGGATTCAGTCAAAAAATCCAGCCACCTTAACTGACCAGAGTCACAAATCAATAAAAGTGAAATTTTTTTTTGTTTTCCTTTCAAATTTCTTTCCTATTATTCTTAAGACAGGCTTAATAGGTATTAACTAAACTACAGTATCTGATGAAAAGACATAAAACTTTTTAATATTTTTCTTATATAACAATAAAAGTTGGAGCTTTTCACAATGCTCTACTTCAGGTAACCGTCGGGCTAAGGAGCTGGTGCGATCTGAGCGGGTTGACATATAACTTCCGTTAATATCTGAGCAAGATGGATCTGTCAGAGGATGAGGAAAGTCGTCTCTGCTTGACAGCAGATAAGTCCTCCAGTCCAATTCTGTGTGACATTCCGGCTTTTAACTGGTGTGATGACAAAAGTCTGAATGTCTTTTGTTTAGCTAAGGTTGGTCAGTCATAATCGAATTGCATCGATGCAATACTCCGTTGTATTCTTATCTCATCTATTTTCGATTATTTTCATGTTGAGTACATAAAATATGCAAAACTTTCTTATAAAAATTTTCAACTAATAATGTTATACATGTTTAGTAGCAAAATGTATATAAACTTACTAGGAAAGTGAAAATAAATTTTGAATATGGCACTGAAAACAGAAGAAGGAGAATTAAATGTGCGTTAAGGTGCAGCAGTAAAATTTGTTAATTTATGTCTTTTTTCGTTGCCATGAAAGTGTCGTAAAATTTGCAGCAATTTGCAGTAAAAAATGTTTAAGAAAATATACAGCGTCGAAAAGGAAATATAGCTCTAATGGTTCCAAAATGGTTCACTGAAAGACTGATGCCTTCTGCTTGCCGCCTACAGCTTCATGTCGCCAAAAAAAATTTATGTAAGGTACTCATAAAAAGGAAACCTCATGATTTTCATCTTAATTTTGCTCTGTTTTCTCTGAAATATGACTTTAACTGCTAATGAATCAGCAAATCATCGCACTTTGTCTAAATGCTGCGTTTAAGGCTGCTCTAGAAGGCCACATTGCAAATGCCATGTTGTATTCATAATCAGCGGTATTTGGAAATATATCTTGGATTTAATTTTCGTGAATAATTTATTAGATCACATGTGCCATGGGTTGAACTTGTTCCCTGCCTTGTTCCCAACGACGTGCTTGATTTGTATTGTTATGATTTGGGGTTTTTAATTTAAAATCGAATATAATAAAAGTAATTATTTTTAGGTAAGGGCCTTAAGAAAGTAGTGTGTCAAAACACAATTATATATATGTATTAAATTAAATTTTTAACTGACCATACAGCTGTTATGAGCATTCTAAAATATTCAATAAATTAAATTAAATGAGAGAATTTTTTTTTTAAAAACAGTGAGATATATTACATATACAAAACTGCTCAGTCTAATCCTCAAATGCTTAATTAGACTTGGGATTCATAGTTATGATTTGTGGCATTTGGCAAATGCAGAACCTAATAGCCTTACGAGTTGCATAGAATTCTCAACATTTCAAGGTGCCCAAATTACTTTATTCAATAACTTAAGTTGCACTCGATATTTTTACAACTTTTGATTATTATTCCAATGTCGCTTTCAGCTTGACACAATTAACAAAAACCCAAAATCAGCATTTCATACCGACAAGCTAACCCTGGTTACTGCTATTGGGCAAGCTGCAAACGACGCTGCCTACTTTTAGGCATGCCTTATGTTGGAATATAAATCAGCACGTTCTTCATAGGTTGAGCCTCAAAAATTGACACCAATTAACTGAAATGACTTATTCCAGGCAAAACCTTGCTTCAGACCAGAAATACTTTATTAAAACAAAATTCGTACTAAAAATATTTTCTAAGAAAATTGATTAAGTTAGGTCCAGGTATCAGACCATTTATCGCGCATAAGGCTATTGACCATTAGCAATACCAGATTGAGCTAAGTCAAAATGTCGATTTTCGTAGCTGACAGTTTCGACAGTGTAGGAGTCCTTGAAAATGTATTCCTGCGATAGAGCCATTTAGCGTAAACTATAGCAAACCACATTTTTAGACCAGATCTTAGTGGATTTAAACCCAGATGCGCACCGCACCATTAGCAATTATTTTCACGGCATTTATATTTATATTTTGTTGTTGTATTTAAAAGGAGTATTTCTTCTTTTCGAAAAAGTTCATGCTTTTGCATGAAGCTCACACGACTATTGCCATCATTATAATTTACCGATTTAATATTATGTTATTGTTGGGTTATATCAAAATATAACAACTTCAAGTTTGTTTGTTTCTCCTTTAACAGGTGAATTGTGTGACTTTTAGGGTGAAGACTTAATTGTTTAAGTAATTATAAATGGAATCTTATGTATTATGGATGAACTACTGGATAATAAACTATCAAACTAACCAACTTATAAGAATATCATTAAGGAAGTAAGGCTAATCAGAGTATAGTAAGTAAATTTATTCAAGTAAAATCCTTTTCCGTTATATATTGTACGTCTTTCCTATAACTTATCTACCAAAGAACTATCAGTCACTCCAAAAAATATCATATTTTTAAATGCTATTTCAATAGAAAAAAAAAAATAACAGAAAGAAAATTTAATAAAATCTGAATGAATACCAGTTGCTATCACACAAAAAAAAAATAAATAAATAAAAATTTATTATTTTTTGCAGTTGAAACCGCAGTGGGCGAAATCTGTCAGTTTTTATTCGTTTTGATTTTTGAGTGAAATTATATCTGACAAAGAAAATCTACTTTTCACTCGTAATGCGCAGACACAATGATATTTTCATGAGTTTCACATTTTAAACACACAAAGGGACTCATCGCTTTCATGCATTTTTTGTATGCATTTCATGCACATTTGCTTCCCGAAGGCTCTACAAAACGGGCTGATAAGTGTCGACCCATTTGAGAGAACTCAAGAAGTTGTTGGAAGCTTGTTACTATAAGTTTCACGAGTACGTAAAGGAAACGTATGTATTAATTTCAATTTCCGTGTAATTGTGAATATTTGTGGTATTTTACCTAGTCCATATTTACTATATCTATGGATGTTTCATTAATTTTAAAGAACGTTTCAATGTTAAATTTGCTCTCATATAAAAATTTGCTAAAGCTTATGTTATATTGAATAATAATTTCAACACAGATATCAGATAGATACCACATCTATCGAAGGAAATAAAAGTGTCTTTTCCTATGTGGTAATATAATAATGATTTACCTCAATTACTTAAAGCTACTCCCTATGAATAGTAATGAGGTTTAACCATTCCAACTACATATGTTAAGTGGCGTAAACTATAGCTCATACTATCTGACGGTTATGACTGCAGATGTAATTTTTAACTTTTTTGTATTTTTTTTGAACCGCTTTATTGTACAATTCAACAATGAGAAATCATGTTAATTTGAATGAAATTAAAATTTTACTTCAGTTACATTTTAATTGCACCATTTAAGTCCTTTTTTAATTTAATATTCATTAAAAGTAAGCGAATTTAATTTTATTTTGACAATTCTTTTGATAATCTTACATTCAAAGAGGAAAGAGTGTCCGCTGTAGGTAATAGTTTCACAGCTAAATACGATAACATATATGAATCTATATATAAATCTTAATAAACAAAATAAAAACAGAGTTCTTTAAAAACTTCTTACTAACGAATATCGGTCATTGCTTTTACAATTAGCTTTACTGACAACTTCATTTCCCTTAATTTCGTTTTAGAATCCGACAACTTCGTGTGTACAGACAAATGATCGTCGCTAAATCTGTTCATGTTGTCATGCTGATCAAGAATACTATTGTACTATATGTACAATAGTTGAGGTCTTTGACATCTCCCTTATTAGATTACAAAGCTACTCATCATTTTGAATAATATAAAATATAAAAGCAAAGTTTGTTTTAAGAACCTTCTCAGTATTCCATCAACGGATTGTTATGGAAACATTATATTTAATAAATAAAAACTGCACTTCAGATCTATATTTAAGTATATAAGATCTACACATTTTTTAGGTCGCCTTTCTTATTTGATTACGTTTTTAAGATTAAATTGTAGTATTAGTTGCTGATGAGTGACTTGTCAGCAACCTAGAGATCTGAAGAGCCTTTCGGCAAAGTAATGTGTTTTGTATATTTCTACAGTTTTTATTAACTAATTTCAATGATTTCTGCGAATAGAGAGGGAAAGGAGAGTATAATCATGTGTCTGTAATCTCGTGCAACGAATACTGCTGTCCTGCTGTCTTGCTTCAAAGACAAAGCACACATACATTTGCAATATTATTTTTTTGCCGGTAAACGTAGTGTTTCTTATACTGCTAGATATAAATGTTTCATAAGATTACACACAACAAAACAAATTACAACGATACTGTGAACCCGACTCAAAACGTCTTCAACCGCGGAACTGCCAATAGTGCGAATAGGCCCGTCCCATTTTGATACTCTGATGCTAATGCCTTAGTTCACACTAGGTTAGGTTATCAACTGCCGACAAAAATCATAACTAATAATGACTAAGACAAAGCTTGGTGAAATTAACTTTTAATTAAAAAAATGCTTGTTCAACAGTGTACGAAAAAGTAGTAGATTCTTTCCAATCACCAATTAAAAAGAAATTAATTATCGAAAAGCAAGCATTCACCCAAAATGCACAAACGTGCATAAATAGGACCCTCATCAACATTGATAAAAATAACGACGAAATGTAGTTCTCTGCATCTTTAGTTTGCGTGCTTCGCGAGTAAATGAATCTGAGAGCACCAGTGTGGCCCAACATTCATTTAGAGCTAAGGCCTATATATCACACCAAAAAATTCCAAGTTCTTTAACATTAAGATCAAGCCTTATAAACAACCTAAGCTAGCTGACCTCACTAATTACTGAACATGGAAACTTCCAGTATCACGTCAAAAAAATAACTCTTGCTGACAAAGACACTTGCGGACTATGTCTAGAAGAGAAGGAGACAACGGTGCATATATTGTTACAATGTCCAGCACTGGCATTAAGAAGAGATATAGTTATGCGAACGGAAGCCACTCCAGCTTTAACGGTATCCGAAAATCTAAAGACGAAAAAGGACCCAAGTAGTTTCGTGGTCTACTTCGGCTAATCCTTCACTTCAGGGAAAAGCCTTATAATCCAGCTTAGTCATGAGCGCCTTTTATTCTGATTTGTTGCACACTACACTACATTGTATGTTTCAGTGAGTGATTCTCATACGAGGGCTGCTATATATATTTCTGGCCTAATAATAAAAATGTGAGTATTTATCATCAAATATTGTTTTATTGTTTTTTTTAAATATTCTCCAGCCTGATTTATACACTTTTGCATGCACTCAAACCAATTGTCGAAACACTTTTTCCACTTCGATTGAGACACCTCCAAAAAATGGTTTTTGAACGCTTCAACAGCATCTTTTGGCGACGAAAATCGTTGACCACGCATTTTTTTTCTTGATATGTGGGAATAAAAAGAAGTCATTGGGTGCCAACTAAGGGTTGTATGGCGGATGACCCATCAATTTGACGCTTTGTCCGGTCGAAAAGGCACTGGTTTGAGCCGATGTGTGAGAACTCGCGTTGTCATGGTGAACAATGGCTCGTACTCTCTTGTTCGTTTTTCGAATTTCTCCGAAGACTTCAGGCAAACAAATTGTGGTGTACCACTCAGAAGTGACCGTCCTCCGTTGCTCAAGCGGAATAGTCGCAGTCGCCACATGACCAGTTTTGCCGAAGAAACAGGCGACCATTTGCTTCGAAGTGCTTCTTCCACGAACAACTTTCGTTGGATTTGTTGTTTTGTTTCGGGCTCATACGCATAGATCCATGATTCGTCAGCTATGACGGTTTTATAAACGTCTTTTGAAGCACAGCGAACGTATTTTTTCAACATTTCTTTGCACCAATCGATACGAGCCTATTTTTTGGATGATTGTCAAATTGTGCGGGATCCAACGAGAACAAACTTTTTTCACGGCTATGTGTTCATGTAATATCGAATGTATGCTGGTGGGAGAAATACTCAACACTTAGTGTTGCCTAGGCCAGAAATATATATAGCAGCCCTCGTATGATGGTACCACATCTGATTGTTTAAACATATTTATTTATAAGCTCAAACCTTTCCCATGGCTTGTTTTCATTTCCCCCAATTTCTGTAAAAACGTAGTAAATTATAATAACTGTCATGAAAGAGACATTTTATTTAAATAGCATTAAGTCAACTAACTCTCTACGAAACAATCTTTTTGTATTGCCCAATAAATAATTCACTTTTCTGTGAAAAAAAACTCTTTTCTTCTGCAGAAATTGGAATTTTTTATTGTATAAACAAGCAAGGGACTTCAGAAGTAAATGGAATTAATGACGATTCACTTAGACCAACAGAAAAGGCAATCGACCAGAGCGAAACACTGAAACGCATCTTGCGCTTGTCAGCATACCAAATGGCCAATGTTTGCACATTGCCAGAAATATTTCACTCAACAATGTTGCATTTTTTGCTTGTGTTTGATTGAAGTACAAAACACAAAAAAAAAAACAATAAAAAAAAAAAATCTTAAATAATATATAAATGAAATGAGAAAAAATAAATGGTAAAGTTTATTTCCTTTTTCAGTAGACACAATTATTCATCATAAGCACATTTTTATTTTCCGTTGCCGCCAACCAAAACTCATTCATTTGGCGGCTTCTCTATGTGCGCACCAGCGAAATGTACTAGAACAACAATAATAGTAACTGTAACAGCAAACAATTGTAAAAAGTGATACAAATATTTCCTACTATATACCTCAACTCACCCCGCATCACCTCACCACACCTCATCTCACCTCACCTCACCCCACTTCACCACATCTGGACTGGTATTACTTCATGTGACGGTACAATACACTTCACTTAGGCACGTTAAAATCCGCTCAGTTGGCCTCTTGGTGGGCATAATTTTGACTGTGGCAACTCTTGCCCCAAACGTACATAATCGGAAATGCGACCATACAACCGGATATGAGTATATCCAATCTCGAAAGATATATTTATATGCACTATGTGCGCCATAGGATGGGTGTATGGAAGTGCTGTGTCTGTATGCGTTGACATATGTGAAATGACGTGAATTGCCAAAAATGTGCAAAAATCTGCACAGCGTTTGTCGTAAACGTTTGCGTAGCGGAAGCAGCCGCCATTGCTGGTTTTGTTGGGTTGTAAGCGATTGGTTTGGGGGTTAGGGAATTGCTCACAGTGAAACGATAGGAAAGTACAAATACGACTATATATAAGAGAAATATTGAGCAATGCTAGCCAGACCGGAAGCGAGTGAAATTATTTTTAAACGGATTGATGTGGGATTTTTCCAGCAAAAAAGTTTTCCGTGCAAAAAAAAGTTATAATAATTTTTCTTTAATTTTTTTCTTTTTGTATTATTATTCAGTGTTGCCATATCAGTGCAATCAGTTAAAATTTGATTTTATAAACGCGTCCACCGCTACAACAAAATTGCCCAATAAATACTCTTGCCTTTTTAAGTTAAGTTCAATTGATATGAAATGCGCCAAACGCTGAGTTTTACTTGGTGAGATGAGTTGATTTCGATCGACTGGGGTACTACTGAAATCAACGTTAACCAAAATGTGGAAACACAAAGGAAGAAGGAAAGGCCCCGGCTTGGAAACCACTTTTACTCTGCTTGTCCAAATTATAGTTATCAAATTCGATGACGTGGTGCCAATGTGGTGTTGTGTAATATCAAAACTCAACTATATGTCAAACAAGGTAAGGTTATCGCCATTAATACATATACCTAAAGGTTTATAGATTTTACGATTAAGCATTTTGCAACAGTTGATACTTCCAGTAAAAATGTGTATTCCAACTCTGCTTCTCATGACGTGTCAATATGTTCTGCAAAGCCAGTATAACCAACGAAACTGAATTTATAGATATATAATTCTCATTTAAGTAACAGATTTCATTTATATCTATTAAGTTATTGTCTATATATTGAAATGCTAATGTTTCGCTCTTATTAAGAGAGTTCTTTGATCCGTGCTCTTAGCGCTGAACTACCTCTGTATCTGCTTTCCATCAATTTTAATGATACCGATAAGAATAAACATAAAGAAGTTTCGAATGGAATACAAAAGTCCATTCCTTAATATATTTATTAAGAAGAAAAATGAATTTACTCTTATGAATTGTAAGGACCCAAAATTGTGGGAAAAAAAATTTTCATAGCATATCAACAAAATGGGCCTATCCGAAGAGATAGATTGTAGACTCTGCTTGGAGGCAGATGAGACAACCAGCCACATTCTATGTGACTGCCCAGCTTTGATCTGGGCCAGGAGGAGATCACTGGGTCGGGAACTAATAACACCTTCCGACATTAGGAGGTCCTCAACAACCGACATTCTGGCCTTCATTTGAAAGGCGGAATGTCTTTTGTTCAGTTAGGGTCTGTTGTAGCACAAAAGATCAATCATGGTCGCGGTGCTCTGCTCAAATGGGAGCTAATACCCTGTTCTTTCTTATTCTTATTCTTAATATAAGGTTAGGTTGTAGAACAGTTACCAACATAATTGAAAGAGTTATAACCATATTAAGTAACCGAACTATCTTATTGGCGAAAATACTTACTATAGAAATTTGTATGAATATTTTCGCCGAAAGATGAAGGGAACTCACACATGCAGACTATAAACGGCGTTAAGTACTTCTAAGCATAAATGATTAGCTTAAAAATGAGAAATAATTATCTAAACCCTATAAATATCCCTAATGAATTGAAAGGGTTAAGGTGATCATGGTGGTGTTAGGTCCACACTGTCCAAGAATTCATAAAATATCCAAATATCCAAGTTTGAAAACGAAAGCCATTTACGAAGGATTACTTACACAAATAAATCCAATGGCATCGCTTCAATGAAATAAATGAAATAATTGACATATTTTATTGCATATTGCATAGCTCTTAGCAGTACATACATATATGGAATAAAAAATAAAAAATAAAAAATTAAGTTTTACGCGCTCGTTGACACTTAATATAGAACTCTATTCAAATATTGCTATTTGCAGCGCACAATATGCTAACATTAAAAGCCCATTACTTCTGAATACGCTATTTATTTGCCATTTTTTACAGCGAACCATATGCAATGTGAAGTTAAACTTCTTTTTCCGCACCACAAAAAACAGTCCCAAAATTATCCGAACTGTGGGTCTGTGCAATGGAATTATTAATATATAATTTCCAATGTGTATAATCGCAGGCAGGCACACCGCCCGCAAAATGCATTTAACCCCACCAGGAAGTATTACCTACCATACATGTGTGGTGTTTTCCCACTATGGCTAGCGTGCTGTAAACTAGACCTAACAGCGGCTCCCCGATTCTCCACATGTATTAATTGTAAACGTCATTGCCTGCGTCAATTTAAAACTTCAGCTTCGCATTTTAGTTTTTCTGTTGATTTACACACATGCATACGAGTGCATACATAGGACATACATAGGACGGGTATTTACTAGTTAGTGGCGCTGGAGTGGGCGTGTTAGTAGCATTCGCAATGTCAGCGTTGGCATTAAAATGCATTCGCATCAAAATTCATAAATAATTCATAAAAATGCCGCATTGATTTTCAGTTGCAGATTTTAGTATTTTTTCCACATTTCATTTTTGGTTCCGGGTTTGCAGTAGAAAGTATCTGTGTGCGTTCCATACATGTGTGAGTTTCATTTAAAATTTGCTACAAAATATTTATACAATTTACGTGCATTTTCCATAAATACATTTTCACTGAAACATTTCAGGAAATTGTTTTGTGTGAGTTTTTCCATTCGATTTTTAACGCTTTCATCCTCAACTGGCATATAAAACGTCGACAGAAAAATTTTAAAAATTAATAAACTTTGTGAAAGTTAACCAGAAAAAAGGCTTTTGTAATAATTGCTATTTAAATAAACTCGAAAAATGTTGGAATGCGAAAAGATTTAATCGCGAGTCCAATACGTTGTCCATCAAATGACCAAGTGGAGCCGTGAATTGGCCAAGCAATGCATGTTTTCTGAGCAGCTGTTGAGTGAATACTGAAGCAAATACCAAGCATTTTCTGTTCGATAACGTCTAAGGACAGGGGCAAAGCAAGAAGAATATAACCGAGACTCATATTGAGGATCAGTAATTGTCCCGAGAACAATCGTATGCAGGAGAATAATAATTTTTCTTTATTCATGACGTAGAGATCTGATGGTTTTAAACCAAAACTTTAAAATGTTTTTAATACTTAATGAAAGAAGATGTAAGGATTCGCACAAATCTTTATATATTCATGCAACATAGAGTCAAATACTATTTAACGGATATTTTGTCTCATTTTGTACTTCATAATTTATTTAGCATTTGTTTTAGAAAGATATAAGATTTTTTAATATTCACATATTGAGCACTTTTAATAATATCATATTTTTCAGATACTATTCATCTCTTCCAAACATTGATAAGAGCTACTCGGAAGTGAGATATGCTACAGAGGGATAAAAAGTTATCCCTCTGTAGCGTATCCTATCTATAGATAAACTAAATGGGAATGTTTTTAATTTAAAATTATTCATTTCAAATCAGAAATGAAAACACACTTATCAAATCGACCCAGATTGGTCGTAGAAAGTTGTGATATCATTAATTTAAATGTTCCTTGAGAGTTAATCCTAAAAATATTACGGACCGTTGCCGACCGTTAGGAACCCAAAGATTGATTGATTTTTTTTTTATCATCAAGTAAAACAATATTTTATTACTGCTGTAATGCATAACTAAGTTTACTGGCATTATTGTTACTAATGTTTGAAGTCAAAAAAAAAAACAAAATTACGAGAACATTTTCAATGTTTGACTCAATTACTTTAGTGAAAAAGTTAATGTCATTATTAACTTATTAATGTTGCCAAATCCTAGTTGGACTTTATTTAGGTTAGATATTCGTACAAATTTTTCTTGTATAGAATTTTTGTTATGCTTGTTCTTAGCCTTAATTTAAAACTAAAATTTCAATTTTCAAAGCAATTATTTCTGTTCTTATAGTACAATATCTCATTCTGTGTAACTGAAAACCGTGGCTGCATAATTGGTCCCCCTTAATTTTTATACGCACTTAATTGTCCATAAAAATTTGCAGCAACAACAATGCGGCCGAGAGTAATAACAAAGCTAAACTTTTAATTGGTTTTAATTAGTGCATTAAGCCAATAAAAAAGGCCAACAAGTAATCATAAAAGTCCTTAATGGAAGAAATTAAAAAAAATGAAATTCAAATGAGTAGAAAAAAAAATGGAGGAACAACCAATGCGAAATATGAAATAGGACCCTCATTATAATGTAACATGCTTCTGCCTATAATTCAGTCAAATTCGCTTAACAAGAGAAAATGAGAAAAAAGTCAAGAAAAATCAAATGAGTTGGGCGCTTCTAAATGGCAAGGAAATTAGCCAAGGCTTCGGAAAAGAAAACACATTGTCGAGCGCACTTCAAGGTAACATTACGGTCATGCAGCACAGACGAAAGGACCTTCTGTGCCCAGTCGACGTTATGGAGAATGCTAAGTAATAAAATCATTTTTTTTAAGAATTCTAATGACATTGATGGTATTTAATTCACTTTCTACTTTTAAGAAACATATTCGTCTTATTTCGAGATGGCACAATGAGTGCTTATCACTATTCCATTGCAATAATGACTCTTTGCGAGATATGCATATGTCATTTAATAAGTTCCTAAATTAATTATCATTGTAGAAGCACATAATATTTAATACCAACTTCTTCATTAACACAGAGTAGTGGTGTAATAATTATATATGGCAACACTGGACTTTTTCTTGAATGAATAATTTCATTATATTCCGTAATGAAAAATAATTGCTGGTTCATTAAAAATACCATACCAGAAAACAATAATTGTTGAATAACTGAACATTCCACACAGTAAAGCGGCATTAACAAAAATCATGTGACACTTTGACGAAGAAAAGTTAGCCATACTATTGGTTCAAGAGCCCTGGATTGTTCAAAACTCACTACATCAGTTGAAACGCTGCTCTTTCCATAGACTGCTAGAAAAATAAGGCCATACATAATGGTGAGGAAGGGGATGCACTGCCTCCAATTAGCTCATCTGTGCTCACCAGACTTCACTACGGCCTATCTGCCATGCGACTTTACTGAACCATCTCCCAGTCAGGAGGTAAGCAGACTGATAGAGTACTGTAGGACGAAAAGGGTAGAATCCGTCATGGGATACGATGCGAATGCACACAACATTGTGTGGGGTAGCATCGATAGTAACAACAGAGGGGATCTTTCCTCGAGTTTGTAGAAAAATAATATCTAATCTGCTAATTGTAAACAGCGGGTTAGAATCTACCGGAGGTCAGAAGTTATTGACATAACTCTGTGCTCAGGCGCAATGATACAGAAAATTGAGTCTTGTTGGTCCTGTTGGACAATAGTAGACTCAGCAGCCGCGTCAATTAGAGTTTTGTTAAATATATCGACAGCGTGCTCAATTTCATCGGTGTGACGGGGTGCAGAAATTTCTGGAAGACTTCTTTCAACTTCTCTACCAAAGTTACGCCAGTTGACAAATGTTTTAATATTATAGTGTTGACCTTCGGAGACATTTGTCAATGTTAAGATCACCGGAGAATGGTCTGAAGAGAAATCATACGACGGGTCAGCAGAGATATAATCCTTATTCAAACCCTTAATGACACCAAAATCGATCAAATCAGGAGTTTTACTGGTATCGGTCGGCCAATAAGTGGGATTTCCAGATGATATGACTTTGAGTCCCTTGTTAAGAGCTGCATAAAGTTGTCTTCCTCGTGGCGATATTAATCTGCAGCCCCAGAAGGTGTGCTTAGCATTAAAATCTCCAGCTGTTAGAAGTTTGGGTCCTAAGGAATCAAAGTATTTTGTAAAATGGTCAGTTGTTAACGAAAATCTAGGAGGGCAATATACAGCAGATAACACTAGCTTCATTTGGGCGATAAATATGCAAATAGTAGTGGCTTGAAGATGTTTTTCGGAAAGTTGCTCTAGTTCGTAATGTCTCATAGTACTTCTGATAAGTAAGTAAGGTTTGATAAATTAAAATCACTCTAGCTGACCGAGAAGTCTGTTCACTCATTATTGGATGGATTGATTTCATGCTAAGGCAAAGAACAATAAACCTACAAAATGGAAGACATAGACTGAGAGGCAGTGCAGTCAGAGGTTGCCCACAGAGAGAGGTGTTCTCACTATTCCTGTGGAACGTGACCATAGACTCTCTACCTCAACAGCTTGATTTCAAAGGTATCCACACAATTGGGTAGGCGGACGATATAGCACTGATGGTGAACGGCAAGTTCCCAGACACCATTAGAAACATTATGAGAAGTGCTTTCAAATGCATCGAGGAAAGGTGTAGGGAACAAGGCCTGACCATAAATGCGACGAAATCAGACGCTATACTCTTCACGAGGAAGAAAAGTCTGTCAACGGAGCCCTTACAACTTTTCGGTAATAACACTCGCCTATCAAAATGGGTGAATGTTTCAGTGTAAGAGAGTGTGCGGAAGACGATGGGCGATATCCCCAAAATCGAAGCACTGGATCTATATGATGATGGTAAGACCTATTATAACATATACGTCAGTTATCTGGTGGAGTGAATTCACCTAAAGGACAATAAAAGCGACTGGTCTGTGTTGGAATAACGGATAGCGCACCGTACCAATAGCGGCGTTAGAGGCGATTCTAGGTTTGCTTCCGTTGGATTTACATATAGAAAAAAACGGTAGCATTGGCAACAATTCGAATGAAACGGAGCTCCACATTGAATACCTTCGGAAAATTAGTGATCCATCGCGGGCAAGGAAACGCAGATGCCATTGGACACTATGAAGAGAGCTTGTGGGACAGAAATGTCCTATAGAACACTGATAGTAGACGGCCTTCTACATGATAAATGTGAAAGGAATGACATTTGCATTTAGCTCCTTGATAGATAGCAGAGCTGGTGCTGGATTTTATTCGAAAAAGCTAAATCAAACGTGCACTGTACATCTAGGAAAATATGTTTTCGTCTATCAGGCGGAACTTATAGCGTTCTCACATGCTCTGGAGCACTTATTGAATTATTAGGTGTATCACAAAAAGATTCTGATATCGCTGGACAATCAAGCAGTTATCAAAGTATGCAAAAGACATGCATAGTTAACACTACAGTACAAGAATGTATCATGAAGTCTCATGGAATTTGCTCATGGAAGTGAGGTTCCACATGACTGTTATGTGGGGTAAAGGACATATCCAAATTGAGCAAAACGAAAAGGCAGATGAATTTGCAAAGCAAGGATCAAGCCATAACTTCTGCGGCCCAGACCCCAGAATACTCTTGGACTACATCATGACTGTTGCAGCCTATGTCGATAAATGGACTTTCATCTTCACTTCATCTTAATAGATTGAGAGAGATGAGCACTTGTCGACAGCCTAAACTCATCATGCCCAAACCGTTGGTCATGTTCGTTACTGAGGTTTGTAGACTAAGCATAATCTACACTTTACTTTCAAATATTTAAGTTCACGATCTACGGTTTTCACTTTTCTAACGGTGTCTTAGGGGAATGGGAAAGGGGTTGTCGTGTCTAAATATATCACAAGAACAAAATTTTCTTTCTAATTAGATTTTTAGTTAATTTTTAGTTACTTACTTACTACTTTTAGTTAGTTACTTAGATTTAATTATAATTAGGTTACCTTTTAATCTTAAGATCAGGCTTAGGCTTTGCATCAGTGAATGTATAACACCTAACATTTGACCCACCTCTAAGTTTCTTGTTCGATTATGAAGTATCAATGATCATCCGCGCTAAATACTGGAACTCAATCTAATCCTTATATAATTTGTAACTAAAATAAAATAGAAAACGTGTTCTTATAGAAAATTCAATAACCAAAATATTTCTTTAATAATAAGTTGTATGATTTATATTAGGCCGACCGGCAATATATATACATATTAATAACACACCCTACTTGGATTGCTGGATAAGTAGGATATGGATATATTATAATATAACACTGACGTTAGTAGTATTTACATTTCTGGTGGTTTAAACAACATATTACGGTAACATACATTGTGACCGAAAAGTTTTCGGGAAATTTTAAATAAAACGCAAAATTCTTAACCTTCATCAATATTTATTTTATCTCC
>NC_051848.1:85972768-86033178 GCF_002237135.1 Teleopsis dalmanni
TTATAGGCGCTTTCCGGTATGGCTTTGAGTTCCCTCTGCGAATTCTGTTTTACGTCTTCTATGGATTCAAAACGCGTTCCTCTGAGTGGTAATTTGAGGTTGGGAAACAGGAAAAAGTCACACGGTGCAAGATCAGGTGAATACGGTGGCTGTTCGATGGTATTTATTGAATGTTTGGCCTTAAAATCGTTGATAATGTTGAACAAATTGAGGTGAATCGGAACAAGCCGGGCGTTGACACGTCGCATACACAAATTGTCCACCAAAATCAAACGAGCCATCTCACGACCGATGCCTAGCTCTCGTGCTATCTCTCTAACACTCACATGAGGATTTTTGAACACGATTTCCTTTGCCTTTTCAATGTTTTCGTCGGTGGTAGAGGTCGAAGGTCGTCCAGAACGCGGCATGTCTTCGACGGTCGTACGACAGTCCTGAAAGGCTTTGTACCACTCATAAACTTGAGTTTTCGATAAAACTGATTCCCCATAAGCCTTTTGTAGCATTCGCAACGATTCTGCACACGAAATTTCGTTCGAAAAACAAAATTTGATGCAAACTCTTTGTTCAATATTTTTTTCCATTGTTTTTTTCGCAACGCACTACTGAGGTGAACTGGTTTCAACAGCTGCCGTAAACGAACTGTCTGACAGATCGCGCTCATTTTTGGCATAGTAATTGTCCTTAATTGCTGCCAAACTACATAAACTTAAAATATCGAAAAATATACAGCGCGCGAATTTTAAATGAGAATTTCCGAAAACCTTTCGGTCACAATGTACCACTGTGCACTGCATTTATTTTGCGGGAAAAATCCTGACTTTATCAATTTTGCGTTGATATTGGGCGACAGTTTATTATTATTATATCAGTAATTTGTTAATTTCTATAATATTTTGAACTTTAAACTGAATAACAAAAGTTAAACTATATTAATTGTATGCATAATAATGTTTGTAAAATTTTTTTTGAAAAATGATCGATTTAATCAGTTTTGCCAACTTTTAGAGGCGATGCTTGAAGGGAAGATATCAACTCATAATTTTTATTTTTTTACAGTTTTCTCCTCTATACTAGGCACAACTTTTCCGCACTATAGCTTTTCGAAAAAAATTTTTTTTATTTTCGAACCAACCTAGTATTTTGTATAACTTCAATTATTAATCTTCTTTAATTTCGAGTTTGAAGATCGAAGCAGCAAAACGTGTGGCGGAGATAATAAGCTATTTGCCAGTGGGGCAATAGGTAAGGAGCGAAAACGTAGAAATTTCTTTTAGGTAGAAGTGCAAACGCCACAAAGAAAAAAAAACTAAACACTTCCTGTGTAAAAGTTGAAAGTTAATTAATTGATAAACAATCCGAACATCCCAAACAAAATCCTTCATCAATCGATGGAATCAGTTCTTGAAATTGAATAAACTGCTTGAAATTTCGTTGAACTGCCCACATGCAAAACAATTAGAATTAGTAAGGAAATAGTATACGTAGCCTACTATGGCTATAGGTGTGAGGCATACAAGGGATATGTGAAGGCTTCTGCGAAACATGAGTTAACTTTGTTTTGTAACATAAAGTCAGATTATATTATATTTTTATTAGAGTCCTACTTTAAATCTTTTTACTCTTAAAGTATTATTTTATTGTGGTTCTATGCTGCATCAATCAATCACTACATTTGTTCTAATTATTAGTTTTAATACCCGCTTTAACTGCATATATCCCACAATTTAAGGTTACAGATACATTTCACACCAATTAAACTCGACATCCTCCTGCCAATATTTTTGTATTAATTAAACAAAAATATTATTGTTGCAATAGTTGCCGTGTACTTGTTTCTGTAGTTGCAGTTGTCGGTGATGTCTCGTATCGGCGATAATTAAAAAAAATATCTTCCCAATATACACATCTCTGTCTGTATGCTATCTATAACTTGGTAAGTATGTATGCCTCTGTTTTTTTGGATGTGCGAATTGTTGTTACAAATATTATGTCATTTTTAATTAAATTTCAGCGGAAACCAGGTCCCAATTGAGGAAATGTTTTTCAATATACAACACGAAATGTTGCTGATGTTGATGAAAATGTTGTTTGTTTTGTGAATGTTTTTTATTATTGTATTTGGCATGAAATAATAATTATTATTTCTTTTTGAATATTAAATAAAATAAATCGTAATATATAAAAAAAACTTTAAAAAATTGACATAAGACCACAGATAAGATACGTGACTATATGTAAATAAGTTGGCTTAGTTCGAATTTAAGCATCCTGCGTGTATTATTTGTATTTATAGTACATATAAACTATATTTAAACCAAAGAATCTATAGTACAAAGAAGTGCCACGCTCATACAAACGAAATACCCACTTTATTTTGCTGGTGGATTTATAATAAATCCACCCAACCTCATGCAACAATGTTCGATCGAGTCACAACTGGTATGATGTTCAGTTCAAACCTATATGTGAGTCGAGTAAGGCTGACAAAAACCTGACTGCATACGTATTCAATCATACATGCAACCCTCTGTATTACATTATATGCATGTTTGTATGTTTGTTCGCTGTAAAATGTTCAAGCGATCAAACAGCATTTCAGTGACGAAGTCAAAATTGTGTACATTTGATAATTTTTTGAATTTAATAGTATAAAACAAAAGCAAAATTCCCTGTTTGCTGTTGGTATGAATTGTAGTGTAAAAACACATTACAAATTTATTTATGTCTCAAATCTAATTTTTTCCATTCTATGAAGCTTTATTTTTAAATGTTGTCCATGCGCAATGTTTTCGAAACAATATCGTAATCACCAATTTTAACATTTCAATCCGGTGTAAATAGCATTCATGCGTTTGCTCAAACCAGGAAGCATTATTAGTGGCTTTAGGGACTTCTATACATTTTTTCAATATAATTTTTCTTACTTTTCTAATATTTTTATTTTCTTTAAAATACTTTTCAAACACTTTTATATGAATCTTAAAAATATTTTTTAAAATTATCACAAAAAATCACCAAAAATTCAAACTATTAAGAAGTAGTTCCTTTTGAGGTAAAATATATGCACAAATGTGCAATAAAAACATACATATTAATATACTGCAGACTTAATGTCTCCAATATCACATTTGTACATACATAATGGTTTTTGTAGTGCATCATTTGTTGCAATAAAAAAAATATATTCTATTACTCTTTACTCCTATGATATGAGCCTTTTCAGTACAAGAAAATAAAGCAACAAAGTATATCGAAAAATTATTTGAGGGATTTCTTTACCATTTACTTCGTTACCAATCCATGTATATGAATTAAATAGACAAATAAAAACAAGTAAGGCAAAAGAAACAGGCGTATAAAAACAATTGTGGGTTGCAATGAGTTTGAACTGAACATCATACCAGTTGTGACTCGATCGAACATTGTTGCATGAGGTTGGGTGGATTTATTATAAATCCACCAGCAAAATAAAGTGGGTATTTCGTTTGTATGAGCGTGGCACTTCTTTGTACTATAGATTCTTTGTTTAAACTATATATTTGGAATTTTTATTTTTAATTTATATATTAAATAAAAGTTACTTAAAATGACGTTTTGTTTTCTTTATTTGCTGTCATAAAAGGCACTCTAATTGTTACTGATACCTGATACCTGGTATATTAACTACTTTTTTAAAGTCGTCAATATAATAGATACTTTACATATCTGATCAAAATTATCCTTCGATGAAGACAATTTCTAAGGTAATGAAATATCACTGATATAAAACTGGTATCAAAACTGGTATAAACTGGCATAAAAATGTGGTAGCGACGTTAGGTACAATAGCTTATTTTGTATGCTGCCAATGGTATGGAAAATTCTTGGTATGTAAATCACTAAGTTCTTAGTGACTATTGCTGATGTGTGTGTGTGTGTGTGTGTGTGTGAGAACAAGCATTCTCTAAATCACAAAATTGATTTCAGAGGCCACAGTACACCAAATAAGTGCATTGATTATTAGAACCCATTACTACGGAGCAATATTTCTTGGGCTTAAATGCCTGTCCTATTTAATTTGTTGCTCTATTTGCCTGTTGCAAGATCTCATTATATTATCTGAGAGTCTAAATTTCAAGAGAGGATTTTCTTTGGAAAGCGTTAAAGGACATGAACCCAAATTTATTGGTCTATAGATAGAGGCTAATATTAGGTCATTTCCTTCTTTGTTAATCATTTTTATTAAAAAAATGTGCAATATTCAATAAATGTTAGGTTATTTTCTTCTTTGTTAATCACTTTGATTAAAAAAATATTCAATGCCATTGGAGAGAAACAGAAGCTATGATATCATTAGAGATATTTAACGTAAAACACAAAATCAAATGTGTAACTACGTTCTTGGTTATTAATAATTAAATTTATTTACAAATGCAATTTTTCCCAGATAGCGATCATCGTTAAATAAGTCGCGACAATTAATAGTAGAATTACACTAAAAAACTATTGCCAAAAGTACAGTTTGTTTTCTCTTATTGAAGAATCTGCTACGATGGAACTCATTAAGAAACTTACCATATGATTTATCAACTCTATTTAAGCAGAACTTTTCAATAACATCAATGAACCCGTGGAATTTTCCTTTACCAGTGCTGCTCATAGTTTATTTTGTGTTCAAAACATCTTTGAAGAAAAAGATGTATATTTTTGCAAATGTGATCAAAGCCTACATTTTTTTAAACCTAACAGGTGGGTGTAGACGTGTTTGTTCAGATAGGAGGGTGTATAATTTATTACTGTTGCTACTAAAATCGATTTCACACAGAGTATTGCTTCATCGATATGATCATTATTTTCTATTGTATACTAGCTTTTTTACCTTATCCACCTAGTTCTAGGGCATGAAACTCTGCTACTAAATATTTTTTGATGTTATGGTAAATATTGGCTGAGAATTCCATTTATCAGCATCTTAAGAGCATGTTATAGGAAAAGGCACCCCAAGTTCAATATAGACCGAAGAGTTTAATGCAGTAAAGTGAACGATACAAAGGATAAGGATATGCACTGAACTATGGTACAATGTAAACGAATTATTAAACAACTAATCTGTCATTCTCGACACAATGTAGCCAATAAAAATAACCAAGTAGCTTAGAATTGAGTTTAAATAATTAAAAAAAGCTTTACTTGAATAAAAAAATTTTATAAATTAAAACATATTTTTTTCGGTAGTACGAACTTTCTAAATTGTGCTGGAACTGCATTAAAATGCATTGAGACATATATATGATTTTTATAAGTTTTGACACTGTGCATTTGATTTAATAAGATAATTTCTTACGAAATTTATTTAAGAGATTTATTGTGTAATTCTTTACAAATACAATAAGAAAATGAAGAGAGAAGAAAACATCGGCAGCGATATTTCAACGAAGTCGACTTCCAACAAAGTTCTAGGAGCATATCATAAATCAGTTGACTATAGTCTCTTTAAGCGTCACTTCAGATGTGGCACAATATGTCCTATCCTGAAGCGTATTTCTAATGGAGATTGCGAAGATATTTTTTCAAGTGCCGGCGTACATATTGCGAGGCAACGGTTTACACTTGTAAAGAAACTACCAGTGCCAGCAAATGACTCGGAAACTAAAGACTCTGATAAAAATTTGAAATCTTATAAAACACCCTCACTTATTCTTAAAAAGAGTAATAGTAATACAATTGTCAAATCACAGTCTATGGAACTTTTGACTGCCTCTAAGGATTCTATAAACTCCTCAAATCTTTAATAATAAATCGTTAGAGCACAGAGTCAAACTTCAAATAGTCGATATTCATTATAGTACTAAGGACAGCAGTGTAACTGTAGTGATTGAAAGTCATTACAAGGTAGCAAAGTAATTTTAAATAGAAACAATTAATAGCTTTCAAATAAAAGTCACATGACATGACATTATCTTATTCTTAACATATTTTTATTAGATGTTGAAGGAATGAACCATATATCACTACTGATGAATGCAGCGGCATGCCTCATACTAGTACAAACAAACCAAATAGAAAACAGGGAACAGGGAACAGAACTGACACCATGGATGACAGGAGTTGTTTGCTTGACTCGAAATCTAGTCTCAGATCATGATATTCACATGAAAAAACGCAAATTTAATTCAAGTAAAATACAAGTTAGGGGAAATACTATAATCTGGTTTCAAGTTCCAAGTTCCTATATTTAAAAGCACAATTGTGCGAAATTGATATTTTATAAACTATTTGGACAATAAATGTATTACTAACCAGCAATAACATTTGTTTCTGTTTGTTTCTGGACATTTCTCTTATCTAAAATATCTATAGCATCAACTATAAAATAAAGTATTATAAAAATTTGGAGTTAAATCTACATTGAGTCATATATACTAGGAATATGTCCTTGAATTATCAGATTTCAATAATGCTTGGATTGTTTAAAATTGTTTATCCAATTTGGAAGCTTTTCAATGCAATTTGGCATATTATAGTAAATGTCCAAGTCAAAACATTTCCATAAAAATTTAAATATTTAATTTGGCTATTCCGCTTAAGGCGGTATTTCCTCAATGTCGTACGCAGCTTTAACGACAGCACCGACAGCACCGAGAGTTGAAAGTGAAGAAAAGAATTGTTGAAAAATGTAAATGAACCGATCAGAGACCAGCGAAAACTAAGAAGAAAAAATTGAATAGAAAATATTGAAGTAAAATTTGGAATGATTTATGAGAATAAAGCATAAGACGCGCACAAAGTTTTGCTGGCGGATGCTCTAAAATGTGTTCGCAACAGCCAAACAGCCGGAGAGGATGGGCCTTTGCCACTATCGTGGACCAGCATGCATGTATGGGGATGAGTTGAGTCCCATGCACTTGCAGTGAAAGCACGATTATTAAATGTAAAATGCGAAAGTTAAAAATCAGTTTTCAGTTTTTCTTCTTCCGCTTTTTTTCACCGCAAAGAAAAGCAGTGCAAAAAGCTGGAGTAATTTACGTGTGCTGCAACAGACGAGGTAAGAGACTGTAAAGGATATTTTAACATACACACTTGGAAAATTTATTGGAACAAAATAAGTGTTTTGCAGACGGTTGCAATCTTGAGTGGGTCGCATTAACATATATTTTTGTGTTTCACTTTCCCTTACAATTATGTTTTGCTTTGCACTACTGTCAGAGTGTTGGGAAATTCCTTCACCACAAGTGTTCTCAGAAAATTGTTTCTATAGATATCGTTTAAATGTGTTTGAGACATTCAATTGCGATATGCACTATATGGGTTGGAGTTTCTAATGGCTTTGTGCATACACAACTGGTAAAAATGGTTTCAGTAAATAAAAGCAAATATTTTTAAATTTTTATTTTATTTGGAATGTCCAAACTTATTTTCCATTAGTCTGAAAAATTATTTTTGTTTATTCCAAGTACATAGATATCCTGGAGGAAATTCCAGCTGCAATTAATGTTACACTGCTAGTTTTAGTCGATTCTCTACTAATCTCAACTATTTCGATATCATTTACATTATTTATTTTCAAGATTATAAATATAAGATTAATTAGATATATTAACACGTTGTACAGAGTTATATTTATAATCGTCTTATCACATTATTTTGTAATTTACATGTAATTTTTATTTATAAAAAAAACAACAGTCCTTCAGTCCTTTCAAAGATGGCTAATGATAGATATTTTGCGATATCTGAAACTGGTGTACAGTCAGACCAAGAACTTACTTGACTAAATCATTTCTAATTGATTTAAATGTTTTCCATAATTAATTTTAAAGGTTTTAATTTATGATTCCATTTTCTAAAAAACGAAAAACAACAAATCGTTATCGAACTTCGGACTGATGCAGCATGTCTCTCCAGGCGTAATTACCAACTTAATCGACTTGATCATTCGAACGGAGATACGAGCTACCTCTACGCCTTCTTCTCTCAACTACCGCTTAGAATACTTTTTCGGTAGAGCATCTTCATCTATTTTTGCGACAATGAGAGTGTCATAATGTCGCGACAATTCGGTGCATTGTATCTAAGTCGCAATAAACTTCGTACAGCTTATGGTTTATTCGAATGCAGTTGTCCTCGCAAACTTGTAGAAAACCAGAGATCTTACGCAAATCGTTTCTCTTGAAAACTCCTAATGCTACTTCGTTATTTGTGACAATGTTGATGCTACTACACCATACAGAAGCATAGGTAGGATGAGCGACCTATAAAACGGAAATTTTGTTTGTCGAGAGAAAACCACCTACTAGCAATGGTGGTTTTTTATTGTTGGTGGCTCACATTATTGTTGTTCGTCATGACGGTAGCAGGATGGTTGAAATCCATAACAGATATCCGAAAATATAGCTGCGAGACACTAGCTCGGCGACTGAGCGACGCACATTTTTACAAGTAGCCGACATATTCTTCCCTTTGTTCCCATTCGGCTCTAAACCCATTATTACAGATTTTTTTTCGATAGCAGCAACGGTAGCTATAATTTCACACTTGCTATGCTCAATGCTATCGTCGGTGTAGGCAAGAAGCTGAACACGTTTCACCTTGTATAAAGCCTCGCACGGAATCATAAAGCTCGGAGAGACTCGATGCTCGATGTATTGCTCAACGTCATTCTGCAGAGTCGTGTTAAGTTTGCGGAGATACCGAGCTCAGACATTGCAACGTGAACGCGATCCCTCATAAGGCTAAAGAAATCATTTTTATGATTAATAGTCTGAGTCGATATTTGAACCACGAAATAAGCGTATGTTTAGCACACTTCAATCGGGCCTTGCGTAAATCACGAAGTGATCAATCTGGAATCGTGCTGATTGAACGGCGGATAGCCACGTTACCTTATGAATATCATGGTATAGGAATTTGGTGCTACATACTACCATTTTCGCGCCGCAGCGAAATTAATTAGCCTCAGACCGTTATTGGAGATTGATTCACGGAGCCTGAATTTTCTGACAGATTGACCAAAAATTTCTTCTCTTCTGACCTTTGCGTTAAAATTGTGTAGAACAATTTTAACGTTTCGTGTAGACGACATCTTTGGTCAAGTCGTCCTTTTCTTCAAATTAAGGTGATGCTGAAAAATTTTCCCCTGATGCGGATTGTAGAAAGCATTTCGTTCACTGGTGTGAATCGCTAGATTGATTCCAAGATTTTTTCACTAACCACAAAACCGCAACCAAATGCATGCCTATTTGCATGGCAGCTATAATAAACATCACAGTTTGTTCGTTGAGAATAGCCTTGTTCTGTTCTTCGCATTTCCTAGATGGAAGTAACGTAAGCCTTACATTTATTGAGTCCTTCAGCCAGTTGGATAGAGGCATCTTCCCTATAGAGGGTCCGAACATTTCAAGTGCTTATTCGTATATCGTTGTCTTTTAAGCGATTGCATAGGTCGTCGACGTTACTCGGTTTCCAATTCTGAGACATCCTTACGTTCTTCACTAGCGGCTGATCTTACGTAACGGGTACCAACCCATATGCACAACGCAGATTTGAAGTGCTGGAAATAGAAATTGCTGTACGCACAATTGGTTCATTATCCAGCGGGTGCCACGTGGAGGCTGTGCGATAATTTGGTTTGAGGATGACAGAGATTGCACTGGTATAATCCACCCCCTATCATACTAATAAATCATAACACAAAATCATTATAAAAAATCATAATAATATAATTTATATTATATAGGTATTTAATATAATTATGAAAATTTAATATAATTTATATTTTTTATATTGCATTCCAAACTTTCGTTAATACAATGCTTGAAATGGTACGTAACTATAATTTGAAACTGTTGTGTGATTATTTTATTAAAGTATTTAGTTATAAGATCAGCGCTATTCTTGCTTTCTCCTTCTGCCTTCGTTAGCGTCTAAATTACAACTTATGAAATACCATTTTTGTTTTTATGCACTGCAACAACTGCTGACTTTGACAGATGTCAAAGTGATGTCAGATGCAATCGCCGGTGGTTGCCACTACAAGTTATTTGAAATGAAAATTTTCATGTAGTTCTTTCAAATATAATAAAATAAAATCAAATCAATAAAGAAAAATGAAACAAACATTGCACATATATAATTTTCTACAATAAATACCGAACAAACAAAATCATACTTACAACATCGAACTCTATTATTCATGAAAAGTAGTACAAACTTTTTGTGTTTGCACGTTCATTTGTTATTCGTACTCTCCCTTTAACTTTCGCTGACGAAGTCTTCGAAGACTGGAACTACGAAAAATAAACGCAAATTCGAATACTCAAATTCTTCGGACTCACCAAAAATCAGATTTTCTCTTCAACTCCGGAGATTTCGTTGCTATCCCATTAGATGGATTGTCCGAATAGTTTGTAAAATCGAATACGAAGAGTACTTATCGATACCACTTATATTCTTTTCTATAACAGATTAGATATCTGTTGTGAATTACAAAAGAATACATTGAAATATGTACTAACTATATATAAATCTAAACCTATCAACCACATTTTTACTACATAGATTTGATTTTATAAATTATACTTTCGTTCCAAATTAGTACATATATCAGAATACAAAAACGTATGTGCGAATCAGCAATTTATATGACAGCAATATCTAAACCAATATAAATAAAATTTTTTGAATTGTCTTATATGAATACAGGGGAATAATTTCTTTGAATATCTTTATTAAAACTCATACGATGGTTGAGTTTATATGTAGTTCAATTTGGATACATGATTTCGTAAATGGTCAAGATCCACTTTCGAAAAGTAAATGTGTACATTTTTATTCAAATACCTCAAAAACTGAACTGAGGGACTTGTTTGAGTGGAGACGGACAGACAAGCTTCCTATGTTATTTTACATAGCAATCGCCTTGCAGGCCTAATACTACGGTACTCAAAGCACAACGTCTTAATACCAAACGTCAAGCAACGCCCCATTGAATAATGCATTTATTATTCCTCTGGTACCAAGTGTAGATATGCGTGCAAGACATAACTTCCATCTTGGTATGATGTGAGGACTATCTAATCCTCCGCTACAATTTGGGCTGTAGCACCCAGTGATGAATAAGCAACTCCACGCCGAATGTGAACCAAAACTGAACATTCTTTCCGCATAAATTTGGGTATTAACCACAGCCATTACGAATCCGACCTCATATGGTCAGAACAGCAATGCTGCGGGCAATCTGACCTTCGTAGTACCAGATATCCTCTGGTCAGGAGTCGTTAGTGCGGTTTCAGATCACTGCATATATACATACATATGTTGAGGCTAGTTGAGTTGAGTCAGTGCACCTGAGCACTTTTACTCTCTATTAACTGCGAGGTTTCTACAAAACCCCTCTTTGCGCCTTGACTGGATTATTGTTTATCACTTCATTTAACTAAACAATAATTGATCTGAGATCTGCATATCTCCCCAAGGAGCCTGTAACCATTCTGAGATTTGATAACGCGGTGTTAGTAAGTCTGTCAGATTTCGCAAATAATTTCAGTGCTCTATCCTTTATGTATTTTTCAATCAGATCAATCTTGAGGTCTCTGAGGATCTCATTCGTCATAATGTAGCATGATACTTTGAAAAGTCTTCTCAGAGCCTAGATTTTTACAATTTCTAGCTGGCGAATAGTAGTGTTTGAAGATTTGCTAAACGCTACATATCCATATAGAAGTGACGGACAAATTATTTGGTCATATATCAATTTCCTATTCTTAGCATTGCGATTTTCATTTCTGAATAGCGGTTGGAGATGATGAAGATGACATGAAGCATATATTACTGCGGAAGAATTCTGTCCCCACATTCTGCAGGGGAAGACAGACAGATGCACAACATATAGAGCTAAGCAAAACTATATATACTCTATACAATCTACGACGCACAGTGTGCGAGATTTTCTTCAATGCATTACGGAAAACTTAAAAAACGTGTAGTTATATACAATTTTTACAAATTTTAAATTTAATAAATTGCTCAATTCTGTATAAGTATGTTCTATTCTCTAAGAGATTACAGTTCTTGTTGGTTTAATTAAGAGATTAAGTTCTATACTTTTTGTTCCTATTTTGAGAAATATTAAAATCAACTATTTCGAAATATTGTAGATGAAAATGAAATACAATATCCAACTTCTGAACAATTTTTTTATTGCTTATAGTTTATTGAATGCTTTTATGAGCTGACGTTTTCTTATTACTATGTACCCATTTTCATAAGATTGAAAATAGTTTTGATGTGATTGATCCTTCGGCATCTTTTGAGTTCAGGAAAAGTTACATGTACTTTTCTTCAGTATTTTGATTTCAAAATTAGTACCTTTCAAATATTGCATTCATATAACTACTTTATTTACTTTAAATTTGGCTTTTTCGCTAATTGATTACCAATAAAACTTCAAAACTTGTTAATCAGTTGAAGTGAAAATACTTCAAACTTAATTCTCAAAGCCATTCAGTTCAATTGCCTTTAATCTGTAAGCTGATTACGTTGAGTTGGCTAAGAAGTGCTAGTTCAACTTCAAGCATCAACTTGTAAATTCATCTCAACTTTCGTCTCAACTTTCGTCTCAACTTTCCAGAAATGAGATTCGTTTAAGGGTTTTGCATTAAATTAAATTCTGTTAAGTTTTATTTAATAGAAAATACAAATGTTTAGATTTCAACTTAATCGTACATAAACATTCCATTCAAAGCGGATGTCAGCTGTAGCACGCGGTACACACTGGAAACTACGAGAGCAGCATCGACAATGGCTCCGCTTGTTCGTTTGGTATGGCAATGCTATCGTGTTGCATTATTTACACGGCAATCGTTACCAATTTTTATTGCTTAAAACAGCTCCAGACGCCATTAAGTGTTTTCGGAAATGCATTTTTAATGAATTTCTTGAGGTGAATGAAACCTAAAAGCAAGAAGTGAACAAACGCTCAACACAACCGAACAGAGCTGGCAGGCGGTACCTACTTCAAATGAACAAGCTTTCATGAAAAGAGTAAAGTGAGTAGAACGAGTAAAATAAAAACAAAATAACAAAAAAATAAAAAAACAAGAACGAAGAAATAGCGAAAGCAAAAATGAAGAAGAAAGTAAGCAAAATAAAGAGACTTAATTGAATTAAACTTTTAGATTGCAACGCTAAAATTAAAAGTTCTTTATTATTATTTCATTTTATTTCATTTTATTTTTTATTATATTTTTGATTTCATTTTATTTTTTATTTTATTTTATTACATATTATTTACTTTATAAAGAAATTCAGTTTTTTTTTCTGGTGATATTATGTTTTATTTTTTGAAAACAAATTATTTTATATGGATTTCTTTGCCCGTTTCATATTCGTTCAAGTTTTTTCTTATATATTTTTTCCTTACCCTATGGCATTTACAAAAGTGAGTTTTTTATAGAACTTTTCATTTCACTTGAACTCATCATCATGGCAAACAAAATGGCCGTGCGGGCACTCATACGCCTCGGTGGCCGCGTTTTGCCTTTTTTGCTGTTGCGCTTTATGCTTGCCGTTTTAAGATGGCGACTCTTTTCCGCATCGCTAACAATCACAGGTAAAGCCAATTTAATAGCTAGACAAACTCTTCAATATAAAAAGTTGTAGAGCGCATAACCAACGAACCAAAGCACTACTGGACCTCCCCACTCTTTACACAAATTTTAGCTAGAAAATGTTTAATTAATGAAGATTGTTTGCATACGGCATTGGTTCAACCCATAGTTGCCATGCAAGTAAGTTTTCTGGAGTGGCCGATATACAGGATGTAGCGGATATGGCAGGTATGGTGGGTATGGAGATCCAACCTGGATGTGTATTCCACGTCAAGCTAAAAATTGAAATCATTTTAATTTAAAATTTGTTAACTTTCTGTGGTAAAAGCAGTAGAACTTTAAAACTTAGTAGAACTGTGCGTATCAGTCGCTGCCCGTACCTTTGCGGTATGGTCAATTTTCTAGATAAGTAGGTCTTTCCATTTACTTAACAACCAGCATAAACTTTTGTGAATGCTCTTACTTACTAAATTTTCAGCAAATTATATGGAATACTTCAGTTTTAGTTTCTATTTAATTAATTTTCAAGTGCTAATTTTGAAACTATTTTAATTTTCTTTAAAAGGTAAATAAACATCTTAAGTTGCATGAAGTAAAAGGCTTGGACTGCTAAAATTTTGGATGCACTTTATTAATATGGAAACGTAAAGTTCATGGTTTGTCGGTAAAAATTTTGTAAAATTAAACACAATTTTTGTAAATTTGACATAGATCAGAGCAGAATTATTCATTTTGTGGTTCCAAAAGTAAACTCAAATAAATTAATCCACTTGTAATTGAGTTTTCGATCAAACACTTAAGTAATCATATTATTTGCACCTATATGTGTGAAATACAACAACTGTCAAATGTCCCCCTACAGACATTTAACAGTCCTAAATCGTTTTGAAGTAATTTTAATGATTTCCCACCACGTAGTGAAGAAAAATCGTCGAAACTTTGAGTATTGTCTGCACATGGGTCATTCTTTAAGAAGAGAAACGGTTCTTGTCCTCGTCATCTCCGATATAACTTTCTTTGTAAAAAAAAAATACATATATTTATTGCATCTTCCCTTTCAATGAGACTAACAATAATTTGTAAAATCTTATCACATAATATTACAATTTTGTGGCTGGGTTGAATTTCATTGGAATGAGTGTGAGATGGATTATTAAGAAAGCAGTTCTACTTTATCAGATAACTAAAAATAAGATAGGATTAATGGATTAAATAAGATGGATTAAAATGCGAGATTTTTAGCTAAGGGATTGATTCTTGTACAACAGCATCATAAAACCAATATGGAATCATGGTATCCAGCTAGTTGGTAATGCCAGAGCTTCAAATATTGAAATTATCCAAAAAGATCGGTGAAAAATACTGAGAACAATAATTGGTGCCCCATGGTATATAAGAGAGTAAAGTACCTACCGAGATTCCCTTAATTAAAGCTGAATTTGTCAATATAAGAAAAAAATACAAGGAAGTCTGACAGAACATGGTAACCACTTGACTAACAATCTCGCACTTCGATACACTACTTCAATAGGTGCAACTAAAAACTCCACTCTTTTCTTAGTGATCTGATAAAGTTCAATTGTTTTCTTAATAAACCACCATCACATTGATTTAAATGAGGTCTATAAAATAAATTCTATTGTGATAAAAAATTGTGATATTATATTTTTAGTGATACAATTTTAACATTTGTCGTTAGTCTCATTGTAAGAAAAGATACAATAATTAAATGTATTCGTATTAAAAAAACAAAAAGAAAACGTTGTTTTATGAATAACATTTTTCAAGTGTTTAATTCTTCAACTGTAATTAATAAGCGAAGAAGTATAAGGCTTTACCTGTGATATTATTTCGAATATTTAAACTTTAAACTCGAAAATTATTTTTCCCTAGACCAAAAAACCGCTTTAACTCAATAATTAAACAAGAAAATTTACTCTAAAACAATGGATTGGAGTCAGACAAAATCATTTGAGGACATACTGCGTCCTTACCTTTTTAGATATTACACGAGCTTTTGGCAAGGTCTGATATAGGGGCTTGCCGTGCAAATCGAACTCTAAAGATATTTGTCTTATAATCTCTTTATTTCCATTCCAGACAATCATACCCTAAAATCAGTTCATTTTCAAGTCAAAATTAGTGACAATATGACTAATCTAAATCAATGAAGTCCTATAATGCACAACTCATTCTATTACGTCAAGGAGGATGGCGTATACAAGAGAGAGGAATTAGGACTTCAAGTCTCTTAAATATTTCCGATCGCAAACGTTAGATATGATAAATTATATGCAAAAAATAAATAAATTAAATAATATTTTTTTTATTATTTTATTATTTTACAAAAAAATGTAAACTTTTAATTACTTGTTATCCCTTTAAATGGCCTTTAAATCCTTTTATGTACCTATGAAATAAAATTTTTTTTTTATTTATTGCTACGAATATTTGCATTATAAACAACGAATAGCTTTTACCTGATCAATAATCATGTGGCGACTATTCCGCTTGAGCAATGGAGGACGGTCACTTCTGAGTGGTACACCACAATTTGTTTGCCTGAAGTCTTCGGAGAAATTCGAAAAATAAACAAGAGAAGACAAATCATTGTTCAACATGACAATGCGAGCTCTCACACATGGGCTCAAACCAGTGCCTTTTTGACCGGACAAAACGTCCAATTGATGGGTCATCCGCCGTACAGCCCTGATTTGGCACCCAATGACATTTTTTTTTCCCGCACATCAAGAAAAAAATGCGTGGTCAACGATTTTCGTCGCCAGAAAATACTGTTGAAGCGTTCAAAAACCATGTTTTGGAGGAGTCTCAATTGGAGTGGAAAAAGTGCTTCGACAATTGGTATGAGCGCATGCAAAAATGTATAAATCAGGCTGGAGAATACTTTGAAAAACAATAAAATAATTTTTTAAAATAAATATTCGCATTTTCATTATTAAGCCAGAAATATATATAGCAGCCCTCGTATAAGTACATAAATAAGCAATTTTCTAAGCAAATTACTTTACATTCTAATTTAATGTCATGTCAGCGACATTTGTTTGTCCAAATGAGGTTATTATTAACAGCTTCTGTGTTTAAATGTTGCTGCAACCTCAGTTTGTGATATGTTGTTTTCTTTTTTATAAGCGGTGTATATCCCTGCACCTAATGTACCATGGTGCTTTTAAAATATTCCGTAGAACCTTGTACTGGAAACGTTGAATTACGCCGACGTTACTTTGGCTAGCGCTCCCCCATAATTTAGCACGACCATATAGGTCTTAAAATTTGATTATATAACAGAATCTTGTTTTGTATAGATATTGTGGATTTGCTGCCAATCAGCCATTTCATTTTTCGCAACTTCATATCAAGCTCGATTCTTTTTTATGTGTTCCTTCCATCGAAGTTTTGCGTCCAACGTTATGCCAAGGTATTTTACAGTGTTGGCATGTGGTATCTGAGTACTTTGAATCGAAATAGGAAAACAGATTTTATAAACAGATTTAGCAGAATTCAGTTTGATATGCCATCTTTTTGTCCAATTGTCTAATGAATTTGTAGCTGTTTGTAATTTGGCTATTGATTCTTTAACGGAGTCAGCAATCGCCAGAATAGAAGTATCATTAGCAAATGTTGCAATTTTACTTTTAGGTGTTATTAGCAAGTCCATTGTGTAAAGCAGGCATAGTACTGGACCGAGGTACACCAACATTTATCGCAGATAGATTTGAATAACAGTTTTCGTGTTTTACATAAAAAATTCCCGTGGTAATGTAAGACTTCAAAATCGCAAAATCTGATGACAGCAAACATGTTTCTAGTTTATTCAGAAGACCTTTGTGTCAGACTTTGTCGAAAGCCTGTGCGACATCGAAGAATACAACAGAGCATACTTTTTTACCTTTTTTTTTGTTGGTTTCTACACTCTGTGACAATCAGTAATTCATCACACTGTACATCATTGGACTGAAATATATTTGTCAGATTATTTGCGAAAGCTTCGGTTTTTTCCTCATTGCTTCTAGTCAATTTTCCATTGCTGTCTTTAAACATTGATGTGTAAGTAATGGTTTTTTTAAAGTATTTTGTCGATTTCTACAATGAGTATTATGAGTATTTTTGTCAACTTCATTAAGCCTGCTTTTATTTAGAGGAGATCGAGTTTGATGCCATCTTTTTCATAGTTTCCTCTTTCTTTTATTAGACTCATAATTTCTCTTGGATAGTTCGCCCCTACAGTTTTTCTTTCTTATTTAAGGGTAGTGCTTCAAGCTGCTCTTTGAATTTGCAAACTGATCGTAGTTTCTTTCAAGTTCGTTACAAGTCCTCAGTGAAGGTGAGAGATTTACACTCCCTTCAAGCGATGCTTTAAAAAGGGTCCAATCTGTAGATTTATTAGTTAGGTATGGATCGGGATTTTTCGTTATGAACGTATCACTTAAAGTTGAATATATTGGCGAATGATCGGAGTGCAGATCTAAGACCAGTCAGACAATAAGTTAGTTTTCTTGCTGAAATAAATTCGCATCCCCTCTCTATTGCAGTCTTAAACAATTCTCTTCCCTTTGTTGTTGTGATGCGTGAGCAGCTCCAACGAGTGTGTTTCGCATTGAAATCTCCACCTACAATAAACTTAGATTTGTGTCTTTTAATTAGCTGTTTACATTCCTCTGCTGTAATGGTATGCTTTGGAGGGCTGTAAATAGCAGTTATTGACAATGACAGATTATTTGTTTTTACAGGGGTAGTTGTTGTTTGAAACATTTGAGTATTACATTTGTTTTTTTTTTATAGTTACCTATACTTTTCGGAATAATTACAGCATTTTCTTAGCTATCTGAATGTATAGTGTGATATATGAAATAATTCTTGAATGCTACAAAAGAGTGTTTAGTGAAATGTGTTTTGGTCACAAGACAAATATCGATTTGTTCCATGTTGAGTAGTATTTCTAGTTCTTCTTGGTGTTTTGGCAGCCCGTTCGCGTTCCATGTCATAATTCTTAAGCAATTTTTCATCTTTTATTTGCTGAATTTTCTTTAAATTTTTGTTCTAGCTTGTTTTTGAAGTTTATGCAGGATCTGTGTGAGTACATCTTCATTTTGTTTATTTGTACAAGAAGTGGCTATTGTCTCCATATTGCTCGCATAGCTGATTTTACTGTTATTTTTAACTGCTTGCTATTGTTGTTGATATTTTTAATAGCTACAACACACTTTTGGTAGTTCGGAGGATGGTTCTCACCACAGTTGCAAGGCTTTGGCAGTTCGTTAGCCTCTTTTATGCAATTAATAGTAAGGTGATTCTCTGTGCATTTAGAATACCACGGTATTCTATTGCAGTAATTCTTTGTGTGGCCTGGCAGCTTTTACACTGTAGGATAAGTTTGGGAGACTTGATAGCTTTGATTTTAAATATTAAGTCCGAATATTTTATTGATGTGTCTTTGTTATGTTCAAACGTTAGAAAAAATATGTCTAATGGTTCATTTGTTTTTTGTTTAAGTTTGCTGACAATACATTCTTCTTTACATGAATAATGCAATTTTTTGGGTCATATCGGCTTATTTTCGTACGAAAACCAGTTAAAATTCGAATCGGAGGGACTTTTAGTGACAGCTCTGTAATCATCACCATCAAGAACATTGATTTTTTGAGTGCCATTCCCAAGTAATCTTATTGTAAAGTTGTTTTTGTCATTTTTCTCAATAGTACTTTGCAGTTCCTGATATTAATTAACTTTTGAAATCACTATAGGAGGCAGGCGTAGCTCATTTCTTTTATTAGGTTTAGCTTTTTCAATATTTTTGGCTTGAATGATAACCTCATGTGAGCTTTCTGCTCTACGTTTTTTTTTTTGGGTCTAGATTTCTTTATTATCCAATCCGTCTCTTTTGCTAGGTTCTTTGCATCTGTTATTTTTTCTTGTGGTTTCTCAATCGAACATTTAGTTGCTAATGAATTTGAATCTTTTACTATCTTTAAATTGGCATTTTCCGCCTTAGGATAGTAATATTTTTTCTTTTTGAAATAGAATGGAACCATAGGATTCATAAATTTAATTTAATTGTATCTGTTATTATTGGGACTACTAAATTTGTTTGAAATGGCTGGATGTTTAAAATTCATCAGGGATATATTCAATTTTAAATAAAAGCAAAGAAAGAATAAAAGGATAGATAATTTAAAAACAATTTATTGAAGTTTAAAAATTTTAAAAGCCAAGAATAAAAGTAAATTTTATTCAATCTTTTTTTTCGCATTTATAAAATTTACTTTGAAGTTACGAGTATGGAATGAGGAAGGGGGCGAAATGTTAATATGAAAGTAATAATAATGGAAGAGAAAACAGGCGAAAACCGTTGAAATTCGGGTAGGAGCGAAAAAAGTTATAAATGCATATTCCAGTGTTATTGTATGAAGTACAGAATACACACTTGTTCAGCTCGTAGACACACCGACACACCGACACATCGACATACTCATGCCTAAGCCCTCTCACCAAAAGTTACAGAAACAACAACACTGTTTTTAACAACAACGACTAATAAGCTCTCCACAACTAACTTTTTTGTTAACATTGTTATTTTTTGTTTTCGGCTGTAGCACCTGGAATTTCATCAGCAAAAATTCGTTTCTGCTCCTTGCCCGCCTGAGCATGAACAAAAATGTTAACAACTGTCAAAAAGGACGAAATAAAATTTCTTTGTTGTTGTTTAAAAGTTACAAACTTAAAAATTTCAAATATTTTGTTTCATTATGAGAGCAACAACAAAGGAGTTCGCAAAGAAAAACATCAAGAAAAATGCAAAAATAATTGACAAAACCAAAAAACAAAAAATGAACGCGAGTGAAAAAATTATAAAAAATAAAAAACAACAAAATGATTCTGCATTACACTCGTATACACTGGGCAGCACTGAAAAATATGAATTTTTATTTACTTTCAGAAAAAGTGCATGTGACCATATGCGTATGTGCGTGTGTGCGGGAAGCAGTGGTGTGTGTGTAGCGGAATGTATATGTGTGTGTTTTATATGAAAACATGATTTACACGCGTAAAAGTGACACAATTTTGTATTTTGTTCGTGCTTCCAAAGTGAGAAATCAGCAAGTTTAAAGTCACAGTCGCGCTTCCCTTCATGTCCATTAATCGCTAACGGTTTTTGTTTATTTTCAGAAAATAAAAAACAACATACAACGCAACGAAAAAATAAAAATTAAAGAAAATAAAATAGAATAAAATTTTATATATAAAATAAACTGATATATAATAAAAAATGGAATATTACAAAATAAACTAAAAAAATTCTTGATATAAGTCATTTACGTGATTAGATTATTGATTATATTATAACACATAGATAGTAAGAAAACACAAATGAAATTAAAGTTTAATCAGCTCTATTGGCTTATGCACCCATATAGTAAACTAAGTCTTGAAAACAAAGTCCTTCTATACAACTGTATCATTAAACATAAGTATCATGGACTTATGGAATTAATTTATGGTGTTCAGCTTGCTCTACAAATATTGAAAAGATTCAAAGAGTGCCAAACTTCATCACACGTAAAATAACAGGAACCCCGTGGTACGTAAAGTACTCCAATATCCATAAGGACTTAAACATCCCACTAGTAAAGGATGTTGCCCGAGCATACATAAGCAAATATCTTACGAAGCTTAGTCTACATCCCAACCCACAAGCCAGACAGTTGCTTCCAACACTTAGAACTTCACATTTGAAAAAGAAACAACAACTGACCTGCTGATTTTAATTTGAAAATATTATTATTATTATTATTTAAAAAATTAAATATATTTTGATAACTAAAGTATCGTTAAAATGATATATTTATTGATAAATTTTATTTTTTTTTGCTATTATTATCTATTATTAAAAAATTATAAATAACCCACAAGCTATAGCTTTAAATTTTTTATATTTAGTTTAAGATTTGAAAATTTATTGTTAATTTCTTATGTTGAGAAGGATTCAATAAAAACTGAAATGAAAAAAAAATGAAGAAAATTATATTATAAAAACGTGGGTTTACTTATAAGCGAATATTTTTATATTTCAATGAAATACAATACACTTGTATCACAAAGTTAGTTTTAATTGAATTCACCATAATTATAAAATAAATCTTCTCAATTTACTCACACAAGCGGTCAGTACTTTACTCTATTTAACATAAATATAAAGAACAAGAAAACATTAATAAAAGTATTTCCAACTGACAGCTTGTAACGAAGGAAATTTACACTAAATTTCCCCATACATAAATATACACTAAAAAACATCATTAATATACGACAAGAACTATGGTAAAAAACAAAAAAATATTCCAACCAAATAAACAAAAGATATTGCAACACAGACTTTTTTATATATTCACATCACTTTTCTTTTACATTTAAAACACAAAAATTAAATCATCACTCACTAAGCATAAATACCTCAAAGATACCTGAAATAAAAATTGTTTAATAAATATTCGATATAATTATTTTAAAATATTTACCAAAAAAATCCATCACAAAAAAATTCATCCAAGTGATCTGCAAATATGGTACATCGAAATTCATTGCATAGAAATATAATTGAAAATAAATAAATTATGCACGCATATTATTTATTTATTGCTTATATTTAATTTAAAAAAAAAATAAATTTTAATTTTTGTAAAAAAAGTTTTTAATACTTATTTTAATTTTGATAAAATAATATTAAAAATAAAACACCACCGCCAACGCTAGTTAAATCACACAAGAATCAAAACAAAACAATAAAACAGCGAAAACAAAAATTGTCAAAATATTCGCCGTACGAGAAATACTAAGACTGCACAAGAAAGCCGAAACTGCAGCTTCAACACAGCACACAATGTTATAGAAAATATAACAGCGACAAATATCCGAGCGGATTTGAGCGTATTTGAACGGAAACTTTTTCGTGATTGCACCAACTATAAGCACAACCCTAATGGCAAGCACTTCTCCATCTCATCTCTTTATAACAATGTCAAGATCACTCGTGCTGACACTTACCTTCTGTCATTCACCCATTGCCCCCCGTTTCCCCCCGTTGCCACCGACGTCTCCAGTCCGAACACCCTTTCTGAGAACCTTGTTCAAGCCTTTCGCTTCAAGCTCTCTTAGTACTTATCTCAATATTTTTTATCCTCTCACTATTCCTCTTTATAAGCGCGGCTTTCGTGACAAAGTTTATCGTTGATATCTCATCTGCTAATGAGCCGTAACCTGAATCTAGTTCGCTAGGTATTAAGTCTATCTACTTTCATTTCTCTCCCCTGTTTACTGGAATAAAATTTCCACATCGTTGCGGAAATCTTCTTCGTTCATTCCTAAGAGGTGGTCTCACACGGTGGCTTTCGATGCTGCCACCTACTGCAAAAACAAAAAGAAAGACTCGAGCTCTTGATTATTCGTCAGGGTGGTATTATGCCAAAAATTTAAGTACAAAGATATATATATTTATGACATAACCATAAATTAAATATATATATATATATAATTGTTTAAAGTTCTACGGTGACTACAACAAAGGATTTAAAATTATTATATATGTATTTGGAGGAATAAAGAAATCACATGGATATATTATAAATATTCCGTAGCATAAGGATATACATATTTATGACATATATATATCCTAATAGTTAAGGATAATTCTATTCCCCACTAGGGAATGAGGAGAACCACACGAAATTTCATGGCGCTCATTAGCAGAATCCACGACGCTCATTCGCAAAATTTACGGTGCTTGTAAGTCCACCATGATTCACAGCACATCCAGTTATCGCCAGGATAATACATATATATATTTGAAGCAAAATATATAACATAATAATTATATTTTTTAAAAATAATATATATCGGGTTTTTTATATCAATTCTCTTACGATTAGAAATTAATAACTTCTTTCTCTTAGTAATAACACAATTAAATTAAACGATTTTTTTCTCACGATTAACTAAATAATTTTGTGTCAACATTTATCAAAAATCAATATCATTTATTTAAGAACACTCTGTCCCCGCGAATATAAATTTATTGTCACCACCCTGGACAACGGCTGAGGATACCCCAACAAACATTTTGAACACACCCACAAAAGGTGTCGTTATAAGCTTAACAACAAAAAATATAGAATAAAATAAGGTCCTCCCCAGTTTTGCTAAAATTATTAAATACTTTAATCAATTCAAATTAACTTCTATGTACTGATTAAATTCCTAACTAATAGCGAAGAAAAAGAGGAAAAATATGTATTAAAGGAGAAAATATGAAATCAAGGACAAAAATGTAAAGAATAAATTTGCGAATAATAAACAGCAAAAGTGGTTTCTTACAGCACTATAAAAATCAATAACGTTATTGGAAACTGTCTCTATTTTTTGTCAATATGGCCAAAGACTTCTACAAGAGAAAGGCATAATGAAATCACCTTCAAAATGGCAACAAGTTATCGAACAAAACGGCACATATTTGACTTAAATCGGATCATTCTAACTATGATTCTAACTATGGTAAGTAAGCCTTCAGTTTGATGCAAAATTAATGGATTTTTTTTCAATACACCTATTATTAATATATGAGAACACAAACAGTGAATACAATTTCTCAGTTTGCTTTCGGTTTCATTTTTTCAATACCCGGCATTTAAAAGATACAAAAAGTTTGAAACTATATAAGACTTCAATTTAATTTTTTTTGCCGTTTTAAAGTTTCCAATTTTTTATGAATTTATTATCGAAAGCAACATCGAAGGAAAACCCAAAGTTTGGTTGTAGTAATTCATAATACACAAAACTTTTTTCCTCTCAAAAATATGAAGCCATGTGCTATAAAGGCATTAGCTGCATCAGAAAACCCTATTTTCCATTTTTTTCGTTAAAAGGCATGGTGTGCTGCTTTGCTTCAGCAACTTGAACAATTCTCCACCGATGTTGCTACTGTCGTTTAAATCTTTAAATCTTTAAATCTTTAAAATCTTATCAGTAGCTCCGGCAGTCAGTGGTGCATTGTCTTGTATAGCCATTTGAACTCGGATTTCCCTTGGACATTCTTTTCGGTAGTAAAACGTAAACTAGTTCGCAAATACCTCACAATTACATACGCAAGTGTAGTGTGTATTTGTGGATATATGTAGGTATACAATTTTTTAGCTCCAACTACTCGTATTTATCTGCAGCTGTATGGCTTGTTTGGACACAGTAGTGTTGGTTGTTGTTGTTGTCATCGTCAGTGTTATCATGCTGATCGTCCTCAACTTGCAGTTAAACAAACCTTCCAATATTTTCAGTCTTAATTTTTCATTCTTATTTTCGAATTTTGCTTGCATTTCATGCATTTTCTTGTAGGAACTTTTCTTTGCATAGGCAGCAGGACAACGCAGTTGCGAACATGTATAATGGGGCCGACTACGGTATTGAAAAGGCAAGCGATACGAAACAAACTACGGATTATGTTGAGGCTATAATTTGCATTTAGTATTAATTAAAAAATTTGCATCAATAAGCGTTTCTTATTTAGTTTTAGCTTTTACGCACATCCTTGTCATTAGAGACGTTTTCTATTCTCTTATATTTGTTATTTAAAGTTATGTTTAAATTTATAATCAAAAGTTTTATTTTGCAATTAAAGTACTATACTGACTCTACAGTTTCTACGCCCTTTACTTAACTCTCCGATCAAAAGTAGTAGCTTAAAAAAATTCTAGGCGTTTTCGCTAACCGGCAAGTTCTCAGCTGTGAGTTAACACATTTTCATGCTAATTGAACTTTACGATGGAAAACAAAATATTTTATAGTAGAATGCTGATGATCATAAATTAGAGTTTCTTAATCAGTGGAGATAACGTTTAAGCATAAAGCAATTAAAATTTCAAAGTAATTGCAAAAATAATGAAATTATTAAATAGAATTAAACCAATGACCTTTTATATATTATGCAGCATATTCGATTCATTTAATAGAACAGTTGCCTTGATTTATAATTCTCAAGTACTATAAACACATACATGTATATGCATAGCTGAATTTCAATAGTCATGAATGAATTTTGTTTTTTATTAATATATATATATATATTAAAAGACCTATTCAGTACAATTTATAAAATTATCAAACTTTCACACTTGTCAAAATTGACTGCTGTAAAGGTTTTGGTATTGTGAGATATAAATAAAGAGCTCTTTTCCTTGTTAGTTGTCAATACTACAAATGCTGTTGACAACTAAAATAATATGCTAAAACACTTTACACCATAGTGTGGTAAGAAGCACTACTTGAGCTTTGAAATTTGTCAAGATGTGTCTAAAATACCAAAAAGCTTTCTGCTATATAAAAATCAAAAATTTAAAACATCTCTATTTATTATTTTTTGTATTTTGTATCTATAAAACAAAACGTAATACATATTTAGTAGTTCCTACAGTTATTTGTATACTTCCAAGCTTCGACTACTTTCAAGCCAGTTTTAGTGCTGTTAACAAACGCTTTTGTTCGTATTTGGTTCTATTTTTGTAATTGCACTTTCGATTTCATGACTATAAAAAAGTACTACATTTGCGCAGAAACTTATTTGAACGAAAGAAGGATCCTTTTTTATATCTTTTAGTATATAGAGAAATTTTTTATGACTGTTAACGAATTTCAAAGCTCCCAAAGTGAATGCACCCAACCAATTTTAATAATCGTAATAGAAGTCAGCTGATTGAAATTTGTGCTACCTTTTTTGCATTTTATAAAACGTGCGATTCGATTCAATGGTACCTTGACTTGTTATTCCCATAGGCTATGAACAGAAACTTATAAATTTAATTGAAGTCCATAGGTATCCATTGCCACTTTTTAATAATTCATTTAAATAGCTAATAGTTAATATTGATTTTTAAACGAATTATATTAAAACAACAATGATGTTAATTAAAAGAATATCCACGACAGTAGTTATTGTCAATATAACTACTAATTTAAAAAAATAATAGTGTATAATAATAATATTAATGATTCTTTTTGAAGCTGTATGGAAGACAAAGAAAGCACATGTTCATTTGTACGCCATTTTGTTTTTATTGACCATAAGCTTCTACACATTTCGCTCATCTTTTAGGTAATTTATAAATACCGTGTCGGTAAAACTGCTTGTCTTTTGCGACAAACCATCTGTCAAGCTATTTTTCCTCGAAATTGCCGAAATGTGAGTTCCCATTGATACGAAGAGGTAAAAGGCAGATATTGCCAGATGTGGGATATAGTTTTAGTTTTTATATAGAAATTACCACTTTTATATTATCAAAACCATGTTTTAATCGATCGAGCGTGTTTATCATATGTTTCCACCAGCAAGCCAGTACTACATAGAGTATAATCGATATTGCAATATAAAATTTTAAGAATATTTTAATAAGATATTCTACAATATTTTCGCTTGATGTTTCTACTTCCATTTGTCTTCTTCGCTTTTTTTTATTACATTATATTACGGAATGTTGTGTTACTTAGGGTTTTCTAGCTAGGTCATTAAGGTGGTTTAATGATCTAGATAAATAACTGTTGCTTTTTTGATCATTTCCACCCTTGAGTTCTAGTGAATGTCAACATTTTTTGAATACCTGGAAGCTCTGCAGATACTGCTTACGTTTTTGATGGCAATCTGTGAACTCCCTCTAAAATTACTCCACAGTTGCATCGCATACATCCAGCACGGTTTTATCATTTTATTAATTTGAAGCATTTTATTATCTAGCCTTAGTTTTGATTTGGAACCAACAATCCAATTGAGATTAAAAATTTTCAGTTTTGCTTGTACAAGTTTCTAGTCTATATGATTTTTCCATGTCAATCTTCTATCCGGTGTTGCTCCTAGGCAGCTAACAGAATTTTTTTGGAGAATAGTTTTTATATAAAATATCACAAGCGCGCTCTTAGATCTGCTTAGTTAGCCATCCCCGCTTTATTTAAGTGCTATTGCAGCGTATTTGAAGCGGTATTGCTCAGTATTGCTGTTTTTTTTTTTTGTTAATTATGTTTCCATTCTTGCAGTTACAAAGCGTTGACCTTTTTCATAGTTTGTTTTTCTATTTGTCATTATCTTTTTGTTTTTATGTTTTTAAATTTAAGTTAATATAAGAATAGAGTCCTGAAATTATTTGCGAAAACTGACAGACTTACCAACACCGCGCTATCAAATCTCAACATGGTTACAGGCTCCTCGGGGAGGTATACAGATCTGAAGTCAATTATTGCTTAGTCCGAGGAAGTGATAAACAATAATGCAGTCAAGGCATAAAGTCAAGGCGGGTTTTGAAAATACCTCGAGTTAAGAAAAAGTGCTCAAATGCACTGGCTCAAAGAGCTTCAACATGAAATAATACTTTAGATATATAATTCTTTTATCTAAAATATCTTAAATACTTGTACCCCCTTTAAATTTTGTTCCTTATATTTCAAAATACACTCGTCTATAAGAATAATTTATATTTTGATGTGAATTATTTTTATTTATTTGTTGAGGACCACATAAAGTTAAACCAAAAAATGCTGTTACCTGGTAACTGCAATATTTTCCAATAAAATTTTATTTAATTTGCTTTATTGATTTAACTGCGATAATATTCGGAGCACACCGCAAATTGCACATAAAAACTGAAATTTGCGCTGTTGTGGCTTAAGTGTTGGAAAATGCAAATAAATTCGGATAGTTAAAGTGTCAAAAGTAATAAAAAAAATGCAAGAGTGAAAATCGAGAAAGAAATTTATGCGCAGAGCATAGTAGAGTGTGAAGTTATATCAAAAAATCTGGATCCATTTCCATATCGTACTATGTATATGTAATAAAATCAAAAATTGCCCAACACGGGGATGAGAGGGAACAAAAAATCTTAAACATTAAAATGTACATGGTACTCTAAATTTTTCTTTTTTCTGTTTTACAGTAGGTGGAAGCATCGAAAGCCACCGTGTGAAGCTTGAACCCACTAAACCACCTCTTAGGAATGAAAGGAGAAGATTTCTACAGCAATGAGGAAACTTCATTCCAGTAGACAAGGGAGAAAATAGAGTAAATAGACTTAATACCTAGCAAGCTGGGTTCATCAAAGTCAGAAAGCATGGACGTAAAGTAGGGAAATTGGGTATTAGCGAAGGCGGGATTATTGCGCAGGCGCAGAAGTACTAGAGGTAGACTCTGTGACTGGGGTCACGAGAGCCGCGGTGGAAGAGAGGGATGATGGGCAGTTCTGGATTTACAAGAACTCTACTCCAATATGTTCCTTTTTGCATAAAACAAAGCAATAATATAAATAAAACTACGAAGCGTTAATATGCTCTTTATGTAAATGTTGAATATCACTAAAGACAACCCGATACTGTTGAAATAGTAACTCCAACGTTTAAGTAGTTCGTTTAAGTTCTTTTCTAATTAAGTTTATCTGATTGTATGTATTTGAAAAGCCGTTTAAGCTTCACTTAGAGGCTATCATAAATGCCACAACTAGCATCAACACACAACATAACCAGCAAATATATTACCAAAGAATTACCAAAATTTAGTAAAAAGCTACACACTGTAACATAAAATTTATTTTAAATTTTATTTTTTTATAAAATTTTATTAAATTTTACAACACAAAATATAATAAAACACTAACAAGATTGATAAAGCAAGTATTAAAACCCACCACCAAATTTAATACAAAATAAAAAAATACCAGAACAATAATAAAAACTTGTAAGCGAGATATCGAGCCAGAGAACAAGTCGCTCCAAAACATACGTGCTGAAACATCAAGAATCGAAATTCACATCTCGATTCCCATTTTTTTTTTATATAATGGAAATACACATTTCTATTACAATAATTAATAATAACGAAATCAACATTTCGTTAACAGATTAATCGGTAAGGTGATAATTACACATGAATATTATCACCCATACCATCCACGGCTAAAGAAATCAACAATTCTCTAGTAGTCCGAAGAATAGAAATATGCATTTCTATTAGTTACTGGTTTATAAGACAACGTTTCGCTAGTGGCCCGTAGAATAGAAATATACATTTCTATTATTTACTTGTTTACAAAGCAACTTTCCGTAGAATAGAAATATACATTTCTATTATTTACTTGTTGATAAAAGAACATTTTGCTAGTAGTCCCGTAGAATAGAAATATACATTTCTATTATTTACTTGTTTGTAAAGCAACATTTCGCTAGCAGTCTCGTAGAATAGAATTTCTATTACTTATTGATAACGAAATCAACATTTCGTTAATAGCAACAGAAATAGAGGAACCTAGATTCGAGTAATAAAACCTCTATCTACGTCATACGTCCTACCATAGCAAACTTTCCACTGCTCCTAACAAATAAATTTATTGTAGGATTGGACCTGGAATCCGGCGAGCAAAACCCCGGTCAGAAAGGTTCGTCACAACACTAAACAGATAGTTTTATGTGAAATATGAAGTAGACATATGAGAAAAGAAATGAATTATCACTATTCTATATACAAAGAGCCATATACTTAGTCCCGTATATATCTACATCAGATATACCAACTTTGTTCTAAAACACGCACATTAATATTGACATGGTTGGGAACAACTAAAAATTTGAATAAATATAGTAACCAATTGGAGAACAAAATGAATTGTGGCAATACATAACGTTAATGACAATAAAAACAGCAGAAGCAAGTCACCTACATAAATAGAACCACGAACACAAATATTAATCCGCATCGACTTATGTATTCCGCCGAAGATATATGTTTGAGACTTGAGGTACTGCCAGCAGGTCTAATATTCACTTTATTCAAAGGTTACAATTCAAAAAGCGGAGAAATGTAATCAACACAATGTTATACATAGCCATCTAGAGATGTATTAAATTATGGATCAGAGAAATATAATATCAATCAGAGAAATAGTAGTCGAAAAGAGATTAAAACACCCCATACCAACCAGATCGATGAATGTCCTATAAATAAGCTTACAACACGTATTCTCCATATTCTTTTGACAACATTGTTTATCTAATTCTACTCATCATACAAGAAAGACATGTATATAAATATACAATGCTGTTTTGATAACTGCTTTTTCTAGCATGTTGAATACAATAAACAGTCACACCGGTAACAGCCCAGTTATTATTATCTTTTATTATCAAAAGTTTAAAACGTGAAATCGCCCAAAACCCTTTACTGCGGCCAGAAGAGCCTAATTGTACCAATATCACTTTTGATTACACAAAGCCCCTTAAAGCTTTATGAACAAAGTCCAAAATTAAATCTAGAAAAGAGTTCTTAATCTGTTCTGGTGACAGAATAGGACGTGTGCCTAACTCGCACATGTCCTTAATATGTTGACTATGACGTTGAAATTGTCTTTATCGATTAACGCAAATATGTTCTCTTCACATTAAACTAAGATATTTTACTTAATAATTCAGTTATGACTATGCCTAGTAATATGTATTATACTATGTATATCTGCTACAATAGGTGACATGGGATTACATAAGAATCTACCAGTTGGTTGGTGCAGTTGATTGCCGATAATAAGATAATCATTGTCTCTAAAAAAGCATTTCTTTTAAATTTATTCTTAAATATATTTTTCTGGTTTTTGATTCAGTTGATCATACACCAAGTTTATCAAAGAAAGTCTTCGTACAGTTTTGATGAATTTGACGCACTGCAAAGAAGTTTCCTCTCACCTTGATTAGAGATAAATACATTTTATTTAGATCTATATTAAAATTTTTGTTGTTATACTGTTATTGATACCTATATTGTTATTTATAGCTAGAGATTCGTAAGTTGGGTACGAGCGTATTTTGGATAGAACCTCAGATGAAAGTGAACTATAAAATGGACGTCGAAGTTCCTTTTCGTTCTCCTAACGATAATATTTTTTGGGATATCTCTAGTTTTAAAAATTTGGTTAATATATTGAATTTTATATCTTGATATGAATTATTATGGTTAATTGATACAAACCTTTAGGAGATAATTTTGATAATATTATCTAAAACACCAAATTTAATATTATTACTAAAATCCTTGAAAATAAGTGCGAGTTTTTAGAGTTTAGATCCTTTTTTTGTTTCGCTGTTATTCTAATATCTCTGCAGAATAATATTATATTCACGTTATTGTTGATATATCAATAAATGATTTCTTCATATATGCCTTGTAGAATTATAATATTGCACCTATATTAGTAAACTTTGCTAATGAAACGCGCATCCTAAGTGATGCACACAATCGCTAAAATAAGACTCGGATTTGGTATCGCAGTGGACATTAATGGTTTACGCGTGGCCTTTTTGGTCTGCCAGCATAATCTAATCTAATCTATATTGGTATTGGACCTGTAGGTGTACTCTGGTCTTAAAATAAAATAATTTTTTATTGTTTTCATGTATTAAATTTTAATATAGAAAACTAACTCAAATCTAATCATTATCCTGGACAAATATATCATAAACTTATTTAGAAAAACATTGATTCTGAAATAGACTCTTATCTCCGATTTTAGTCTTCACAACTGTGCTGTGTAAAGTTAGAGTAGAGGTTGTGTCTCTTTCGTACTCATTAATTTTTAATTCAGAAGTCAATCGTCAAACGCAAGTCCTTTTTCAGATTGGTTTAGCTTTTTATTTAATCTTTGTTGAGAAGTACAACTATAATGTTGACCCGAATATAGTATAAAAGTTGAAAAAGTGATTTATTTTAATACCGTTTTGTGAAAAAAATGTTTATATGACATTAGAGCTGTCAATTAACTAAATTAATGGTTCGCATACATACCTTCTTTATTTGTGTTTTATCTTAATTATTTATAGATGTTTAAAAATTTAAGCCATATCGATGTTTTTTCGTATTCTCATACTTTTATTAAACGTGCATTCCAGGCTTGAAAAATTTTTTTAGAAAATTAATCTCACTGGCTATGTGCATTGTGGTAGCACTAATTTTGTGTCCATCAACTTCGATAAAACGTTTGAAAGATAAACAATTCTGAAGGATATGATGTAGATAATTGATCTTTACACATAGTTAAACATTGCTTTATTTTTTAATGTTGACATTTTGATTAGTCTGCTTGTTTACCTTTAAAATGGTCCGTCTTTTTTAAGATGTAAGATAAACCTCAAAAAAGAGATCAACTCTTTATTGGAGTAGGAATTGTACAAGGTACAAGGTCACTTCACTCATGAAATCTCTCCGTTTACTTCTACAGCTTCAAAGACTACACCACCAATACAAAAATATATCTAAAGACTTATGTAGATAAATGTATATTACCATTAGCAAAAGTGTATGGAATTCTACGTATACCTAAAACGGTTTTTTCTACCAAATTAGCGTGTATGTATACCACTCTTGTCCTATTTCCGTTCCTTGATGTAATGTGGCTGAAAGTGATGCTGGCTGTCATTTAATAACCATAGAATGAGAATATCACAGGAAAGAAACTTTGATGAATTTTCCTCTTAACAGCGAATAAATAAAAACAAAATCGAAACCTAACGGCAAGCAAATGAAAATAAATAAATTACATACCATAGGTAAATTACCAATATATACATATATATATATATATATTATATATTCTTAATTTTGTCTGATCCACTGAGATTTTTACAACATTTTCGTATTGAAGTTGCTGTTGTTGTAACTGCTGTTCCTTAATAAATTGACTATCGCACACACAGCCCCTCCCACACATGCATAGTTATATTCGGTCACATGCATGATGTATGAAATGAAAGGTAGTCCATCATATCATGAAAATTGTATGGAAATTTAATTGAAAACATAAGCCAAGGATAACGTACAAAACAACAAAAACAAAAACAAGAAGGGAAAAAAGGATATATAATATCGCAAAACGGAGGTGAAGTTCGGTTGCTCCTTTCACATATTTTTGTTGTTGTTGATGCTTTTGTGATTGGCAGTAGTGCTGCCACTGTTGCCGCTGTTGCTGATGTTGCTGATGACGATGGCAATGACGATGTTGCTGTTTCTGTTGCTGTTGATTATGAGGCAAATGAAAATGGAGTTGGAAGGAAGTGTGCCAAATGAAATAAATAAACTACAAGATAAAGCAATTTGCAATTTGATTGTCATTTCATGAAAATCACAAGCACTGAAACCAAATATAACCTAAAAAAAGAAACGAGTAAAAATGTTCATAAATAAATAATATGTATGCAATATAGAAGCGGAAATTCATATATGTTGTAGCAGCGGAAGTACTTTGTTGTTTATTTTATGTATTTTAAATTAAAGTAATGAGAAAATATTACCAAATATATTTCATTTCAAGTTTTTATATTGAACTAACCTTAATACATATTTTTGAAGCTCATGCTCAGTTACTCACAACACAGCAGCAGCGACTGCTATAGGGTTAAGGGTTAAGAAGCGGACAAATCTGAGATTTAATTGCAATCATCCTTGATAATAAGGTACCATTTTATCACCATTTCAAGATACACAAGGAATGCTAATCAAGTAAATTTACCCAAAAACAAGTGAACTCTCAGATTCCAACAACAAATGTAATGTTATCAAAATTTGACTTCAAGATTTTAAATAAAAACAAAAATCGACTTTGTGAAATATTGACAATATATAAATAAAGAAAAACTCATTTTTTTATGTGACTATAAATACTTTATGTCAGGGTTGTCCAAACAATGGCCCGCGAAATGTTTTTATTCTACCACAACTACCCAAAATTTTTTTTGGTGTCTGGTAGAACTACATAATTTTATTTTTATGGTATTTGGTATACCAAATAAATTTAAGTTGATGTATTTATAAAACTTAATTTAACATTACAACCGTGTTTTTATATTTGTGTAAAACAATTATGAACTTATATATTTATTTTTGCCACCCTCTAATCTGTATACTCTGCATGTGATCTGGACAGCCCTGCTTTATATATGTTTATTATGTGAGTGCGATTAAATATATAGTACTCACATAGGAGAATAAATGTTTTCATTCGATAATTATTTGGAAAGTTATTTAAAAATCACAAACACAATCAGCGTCCAGTTACTGCATCGTAGAGATTCATGTATCCACGACACTAACCCCTCTGCATAAAACAAGTGCACTACACCATGACTCATATCAAACCATGCCTATACGCAATTTGTTGTGTACGATATTGTGATCTGACTCTTCAACCTAAACCACCTCAAAGGAATAATTTATAACCCAGAAACTCAAATTGCAAAAGTAAAGTAATTAATGAGTTGGAAATTCGACTCCTCTGTCATATGACAAACATTTTTTCGCTTGGGAAGTAAGATTTCTTTAGCATGTGCTTAGCAATTTGAATTTCGGAGTCTAGAAGATATGAAAATGTGTCGAGTGCTTTGCAAGATCATATTGGAAGCAGTTGTACATGCAATATGATTTGCCCTCTTTTACAGTTGGTCACCAAATGTGTGACGAAATTATGTTTTGACTAATATGGTATAGTATATAGTATATACTATGCTATATCTATATAGAAGTTAAGAAATATTGTAACAAATACAATGTAAATATATAACACAAATAATAATTAGATTTAAGAAAGTGAATCGCAAAAAGCGAACTGTTTTTGGTATTAGAAAAATAATTGTAAGTCACACAGTCTACAATCTGCAGTCTATAGCCTAAATTCAAGAAAAAGTCGAAAATGAGATACAATATAGTGAACATAAATCCATAAAAAGGCTTAGAAGTTGTTTTTTTTTAATTTAAAATAAAGTAATAAATTAAATAAAATAAAAGATAATGAATATTTAACGAAGTAAATATCGGTGTTTGATGAATTTCAGTTGTTTTAAATAAATTGATCTATGTGTGCCGGTGAGTTGTCGTAACTTGTTTTTTCGGTGGTGGTTTTGTTTATATATATAATAAAAAAAGTAGTATTTATAATAAAAATGACGATGAATTCCAATTATTACAGTAACTTTTCATGCAAAATAATAAAAAAGAAATTATAACAAAGTATTGCTTGTGTATTGCTTGTGCCGAGTTTCTACTGGTTTCTCTATTTCAGCATATGTTCACCATGTTGAGTGCGGTTGAACGCGGTCGTCGGACTTGTAGCAAGCGGATCACTACATAAACGCGTGCCACGCCGGAATCTCGCTTTGCCATGGACCCATCATCCACCACTTATGGGAACTCATGAGTCCAACTAACAAAACTCCTACAGCATAGAGTCAAACGAAAACGGAAGAAAGGGATAACAATATAATTTCAAGATGAACGAAACCAACAACATAATTAATTTGAAGCGTATTGATAGAAGATGCTTAATAGACATGCAAGTAATAACATCTGCCGCAACATGGCTACTGTACATCAACAGGGCATGCCACCAAAAATACTTAACATCATTAAGTCCATGTGCAGGAGTAAACACAGGAGTTCGTCAAGGCTGCCTTCTTTCACCAGTACTCTTCATTCTAGCTCTGGATGAAATTTTAAGAAATTTACTTGATCGATGCGATGGCATTCATTGGACACCTTTTCCTCATCTAGAAGATCTTAAATATGCGAACGATGTGTGTCTGCTGAGTCACAGAAACAGAGACCTCCAACATAACGTAGACAGCCTAAATCGTAAAGCTCGGATAGCAGGCTTAAAAATAAACACATCTAAAGCGCTTGTCATGTCCAGTGGCTACTGTACTGCAGCAGATTCTTTGATAGCTGTTAAGAACACAAATATAAATGTTGTACGATCCTACACTTATTTGGGCAGCGTAATTACTAACGTTAGCGGAGCAAAACAAGACGTAGCGACTCGTATAAATAAGATAAAGTCTGCATTTGGCTAATTACAAAACATTTGGAGATCAAATCAACTAAGCGTCAAAATAAAACTTCTAATATTTAAATCAAATGTCGTATTGTACTTCGCTATGGGTACGAAACATGGAAGTTTACTGGAGCCATTAATTAGCGAATAAAAGTTTGCATAATCGAATGTCTAAGACGCAACTTCAAAATATTGTGCCCAGAACGCATCTCTAACGCGGAATTGTAAAAAAAGGCGAACATACAAAACATCGATAGTGAAATCAAAAAACGAAAATGGCAATAGATCGGACATACGTTACGCAAGCTGAATTTGTGCATCGCTAAGCAAGCCCTAAAGTAGAACCCGTAAAACTGTCGCCGGCCTGGCGATCCTGAAAGAACATGGTGAAAGACAATTGAACTAACATCAGCGCGCTACTCATGGAATGACATGGAGTGGCAGCTCCGAATAAGATACGGTTTAGAGGAATTGTTAAGGCTCTAAGCTCCACAGGGAGTTAATGAAACAAAGAAGAAGAGAAACTGATGTAGTTAATATGTTATATAATGTATGGTTTCAAAGTTCTATATGTGCACCAGTTCTGTGGTGTTAATCAGTGCTTCAAAACCAGACTTTCATCAATCATATCTGCTACCTCGCTGAGATTTTTACAGAACGGCTTATTTTCAGCAGTTGTTCTTTGCCTCCAAAGAACAGCGCATGATCATATCGAAATAGTTTCCTTTTCATCTGTCACTATATTTGTTGTGAGAGCTTCTGATATTACTTGTCAGATGCATTTTACTCATGAAACGATTGAACGCGTTAACTACTATTCACTGCATACCTTTTTTACTATTCATTGCATATCTTGGTCTGTTAAAGAATAACCATGAATAATTAAACAACATATTGTTATCACAGTTCGAGTTCTCACTTCGAGAAATCCAGAGCTCTCTCTCTCTCTCTCTCTCTCTCTCGTTCTCTCTCTATCCCTCTCTCGTTCTCTCTCTATCCCTTTCTCTCTCTCTCTCTCTCGCTCTCTGTCTCTCTCTCTCTTTCTCTCTCTTTTTAACAGAATTACTACAATTTATTCATATTAAGGAATTAAAAAACACATTTCGATTTTTGTCATTACGTAGGTGTGAGCATGACTCTTACCAGTGCTTACCAGTGCACTCACACTCAATTTAAGGTGTTAAATCATTTTCATCACTCAATATTTTTGCATTCCATCATGATGTATGTAGGTTAATTTTAATTATATAAGAGCTGCATTTTTAATGCTTCACACCTGAAGGATTTCATTAACAGGTGATTTTCCATACTCTATTCCGACATGTTGAACCACTCGTTCGCACTGCTTGACATACTTTAAGTAACATTCATTACTGCATTGCTCTTGTTCTGTGATAAGGCGGTTCACTCAATAATTTTTCCACTTTTTCAACATTTCCAATACAATAAACCAATTTCGTACACTTCAGTCGCATTCAACCACATTGAATAAATCTTTTGTTCCATTACTTTTTTCATTTTTTTTTATTTTTTTTTTTTATTTTATTTATATTTTTTGTTCAATTTTATATACCAACTCAAATAAAGAAGTAACCAAAAAAGGCGAATATAAAGAAAATTAAATAAAATTAATTCCACTTACGTCAATGCTTCATTTAACATATATTTCGTTTACATATCCGTAGTGCATTGTGTGGTTTATTTATAATTAACGTAAAACTCTCTCTGAAATAACGTAAATACACTGCAAATATGAAATACGTCCGCAACAGATGCCATTTCAATCAAAAATTCTTGTTAACCTTACTTTTTGTTGCTGTTATTGTTGTTGTTGCTGCTACTTTTATTGCGGTCGTGCTTAACTTTTCATATCATAACATGGATGTTGCCAGAATATGGGCAGATTCTGCTTCACAGAGGAATACGGAGGAATAACATCAGTCTGATGGCACGTACACTGTCGAGCAAAACTGCGAAAAATATAGTTTTGGCATAGTTTAGGGTGCGCTCTATTTATGGGACATGTCTTTATACAAAATTAGCGAAGGTATTAGTATAGTGACGAGCGCACATTGAAGTATGTATTTAGAAAACTCTCAACGCATGGATATTGTTACTGTTAGTATCTTAGGGCCTGATAACAAGGGCTGACCAGCATACCATACATATGTTACAGTCCCATGTGTCAGAAGGATCTTTGGGAAATCCTCACCACAAGCACTTTTATTACTCGTATTGTGTCATGTTCTAACCCCTATTTAACTGCGTGATTTTATATTAGTTATTTATACTTTATAAGTACGTAACACAATTAGTTTATTTTAATTCTTGATTTATTATTATAATTCAATTCCTAAAAACTTAAAATGATTATAACGTCTATATAAATTCTAATCTTTGATATCGCAGATTTCTTCCAAGCATATCTTTCTTCCTAAATGTCTAAGATATGTTCTCCAATGAGCAGAAATCTAAGCCTCAAGTGGCATCGACTCATCGAGCATATGATGTAAGAGCCAAATTCATTCATTGGCTTCTAACTTCTAACACCGAATGGATTTACTTCTGGATGTAGGCTAGGATAAGCTTTATCGTGAAAGCGTGTGACATTGCACTTGCCGCCACAGACTATAAATAAAGCGACTTCTCATTTTGTTTCCAATAGAGCGGCGTTGAAAAAGGAATAGAGGCGCTGTGCTTCACGTGGAGAAATTAAAGAATCAAGCGTGTAAGGATTTTTGTACTTTTTCTAGCTTAAAACATGAGTTTTGCACTCAACTGTAAACAATAAACATAAATTGGTGTATTAAGCCTTAATATATGTAAAATATGTGCGTCTGCTTATTTATTAATGTGTTTCCTCCTAACGATATCAGACAATGAAAGCCTAAAAATGAAAAATATATAATGTGGACAGCTTTCAGATGTGCAACAAATGGACCAACGTCTAAAGAGAAAAGCAGAAAAATATTAAAGCCTTAAGTTCGTGGATGAAAGCAAGTTTTATGTGAAAAGTCTAATTCTGCTGAAACTGACATGTTGCGTTTAATTTTGTCCATATGAAAATGTTTGGAGATATAATTGGTTTGTTTATCCTCCAAAATCTTTCATTCTTGGCATTAGAAAATAAAAAAAAGTAGATTTAAAAAAAAATTGTTTTGCAAAAGCAATTAAACAAAAGTTTTTCGTTTATAGTTTAGAAAAGATTTTTAAATTTTTATTAATAACGAAAAAGAAGATTAAACACTTCGAAGTCTCGAGTAGTTCGAGAACAATCGATTTTGAACGTATGTATGTTCAGCCTACCCAGCGAGCTTCAAGTTATATAGACAGCTTATCTGGTAAATGTTTCATCTTATTTTTTTATTTATTTTTTCTTAAATTACTGTAAACAAATTGCTTTCTTTTCGTTCACTTTTTCATTGATCTCAATATGTTCAGTTGAAAAAAAATAATTGAAAATGATTTAAAGTGGTTAGTTTAAAAATTAATTAATTTAAAAAATTTTAATATAAAAATCAATTTAATATTTACAAATACAAGAAAAATATATTATAGTATATTATATTTAATATTATATTATATATATTATTATATATTTAAGCAAAAAATGATACACACGATCCAATGATTTCGACAAGTTTTTACTTCACTTTATTTAGTATAATAATAAATAAAAAGTAATACAGAAAAAAAATGACAGTTCTCTGACTTAAGGCCAGAGGTACCAGGCAATTAATATTTATATATAAAGAGTACTTTACATGAGAACATATATTATAGTTACTGCTGTTTCACTATATATAAAATATTATAGTTGCTAGTGCACTTTGCTGCATATATAATATCCAATAAAACAACAAAATGTGTTTTTATAAAAAAAAAACGCATGTTTCAATTCTACTTCTTTATTTTTTAATCCACACGACAAATATCATTTAAATACCAAAAAAACTTTAGGTATGTATTTCTGTCAATTTCAATCTGCTACCGGGTCTATACTAAGGTTTCGAAATAAATTATTAAAACAATTAATATGATTTCTCCAATTCGATCTCAATATAAACAAACAAAAAGTGTCATATGCAGTGAACTAAATCTGGACTTTAGGTATCCAGATTTAAGTATGTATTTCTGTCAATTTCAATCTGCTACCGGGTCTATACTAAGGTTTCGAAATAAATTATTAAAACAATTAATATGATTTCTCCAATTCGATCTCAATGCAAACAAACAAAAAGTGTCATATGCAGTGAACTAAATCTGGATAGACTGCCAAAAAGCTACTGTGCGGCTACCCGACCTACGTCATAATCAATTTGAACATTGCGTTCGAACATCTCGTTCGAACATATGCATAGTTGAAACATTAAATGTAAATATTGAAAATAAGTATCTAAAATAAAATACTTCCTTCCACCTTCTGGAATGTAATAAAACTACACACTACTTTGGTTTTAGCAATAATCAGCACTACTTTCAAATTTTAGTATGGTTACATCTATTAGAATACTGCTAAAGTAATAGTGATTAGTCAGCAGATGATACAACATCGTATCGACCTATATCTGTATAAACTATATATAAACTATATAAAAATAAGCTATATCCGCTAAAGTATAGGGAGAAAAACTCAGAATTATCGAGTTTATTAAAATCCTAGAAGAAGAACTGAGACCCTTGAAATTGGAAGTACGACAGCATAACGATGTACATGGATAGTATACGTAGAGGGGACGAGAATGAATAATGAGTCAGTAACTATGAAACCACGCTAAAAATAATAACTTTAACTTATTCTTAGGCATATAGTGTGCTGAATTATAATTTATAATTATTGGTGGTTAGATTACTTTCAGTCTGATATCACCGTATATCAATTTGACCAGCATCGCAAAAATATCAGATTAATAATCAACATTTCTGTTTAAATTTGAATTTGAACTTCAGTTCAGCATTGATAATAGTGACGTCCGATTAATGTTAGCCGAAAATGACTATTACGCATTGGGACTGAACTTATTGAATCAGTTCCTCACAACACTTTCTCTTTCAGTTTATATAGAATTAATATCGGACGTGTAACTTTTTTGAATTTTGAATTTTATTGTCATTTTCGATGACTTATAAGCAAAAAACTACAAACCATTTAACTATTTTTAATATTTGTTTCGTTCCGTTTATGTGGTATCAGTTTTCCTTTCTTTTGTGTCATTTTCATGACTTAAAAATGATGATTCTCATATTAATAAGAGTCAATATTATATCAAAAGTCCCAGCGTTTTCATAAGAAAGTTTAACATGAAAGTTTCTGAAAATTAATTATGTCTATTAAGAACATACTATAGTTCCAAATATTTATGTTTGCACCTATATGTAAAATTTTATTCAGTATTATATTTAAATTATCACTTATTAAAATATTGTCTCTATGATAAGAGTATATTTACATTTTCCAAGAATATATTGAGTCTTAAGCACATTTTTAAAAATAAAGTCATAATGAAATTATATACATAAGCGTTAAGACTAGAGTCAGTCTACTTCTCAGATGATCCTTTTCGGTTCAGTATTTAAGTTTGTTCCCCAAACTGGTGCAATGAGTTTAAAATATATGCAACTATAAGTATGTGACTCGACTTTATGTATTAAAACTACCTTCTATTGTCTTATTCCCCAAATAAAATACGGTTACTGTACATAGCCTCATATGATTTATCCATTCAAAAAAATGGAAATTAGCTGTGTCCTAGCCTGCCCACTACCAAATAAATATATGAGAACGAAAACCAAAAAATCCGAAGCGACAAAATGGGAAAACAATTTAACAGTTAAAGCTTAGTATTAACCAATTAATTGAAGATATTCCAGCTAAGAGACGACTGAAAACATTTATATTGAATAATAGAAGATATGTTGGAAGCAAGGTTATATATATGAATGCTATACTAATTGTTAGCTCCATCTTTCCAAACATGTATATTGTGTGAGTCACTGCCATATAAAAATTTATTTTATCTGCATTCATATTGTATGGGTATTTACAATATAAATATTGAGCTGAATTAAAAACCGTCTAAGTTGGTTTATTTCTTTAAACACGACTAGCTGATAATTCCTCTTCAAGTTATTTAATCGTTAATCGTATAACGAATTTATGTACATACATTAAATTTAAAAGAATCTGTATTAGATTTATATTATCCCTACCCCAATATATTCTAGAACCTTCAATAATCTATTTCTATTTCGTCATTTTTAAAGTTGATAATATACGTAAGCTCATCATCTGGACCTTTGCTACTTATCTCCACTCATTTACATATCCCTAACTTCCCCCTCAAAAGCCCAAACGAGTCACTTGGCTTGCCTCATACAGGAAAGGAAAATAAATAAAAATGAAAGCAAACATAGCGAAAACTCAAGTGAAAAACTCCGCAAAGTGAAAATAACAAGTTGTCAATGAGCGAAGGAGGAGTGGGGAGTAGTGGAGGAGTAATAAGTAGCTGATAGACGTAGGCACCAAGTTGATATGGCGTACTGAAAACCATATAACGTTTATGTGCTGTTGGCTAGACGAGAACATTGTTGGAGAGAGGAGGTTGTGCTATATTGAAATTGTCCATTAGCTAAGCTGATTAATTGCTAAAAGGTATTTAATTTGTGCCGTATGCACTCGTCCTTTTTTAGCTTTTTCATTTGTTACTTTTTAATGCTTCATTAGCTGCTAATGGAAACATGGAAACGCGCAAACAACACTGATACGGACGGACAGCAGTACGGACGGACGGACTCTAGAATGGAACCAACCAATTCAAAATATAATAACTTTTATTTACTTTTCGAAAAGGAAATGAACAAATGACCAAAAAAAGAAAAAAGAAAAAAGCAAAAAGCAAAAAAAAAATAATAAAATTAATAAAAGAATTTAAAAAAATATATATGAAATATTTTTAGAGACATTTTTGCATTTTCATTTGTGAGAAAATAATAAAAATGAATTTTAAAAGCTATTATGTTTTTGGGGGAGGCAATGCGATACAAGTATATTTTCTTCAAAGGAAATTCGTTTTTTAAGAGAAATTGTTTTTCCTCAATATGAGTTATTAGGGACGCTAAGTAGATTATAAATTCCTTTTGAGATAATGTTTTTTAATGTCGAAATAGGCATGCTGCCGACAGTTGAAGGCGAAGGTTAATTGCGAATATGTTTTAAGGAATTGAGTCTTATGTGCTCCACCTTAGTAAGAAATTTTATATATATAGAAATTACTTATAGTTCACACAATTCAGTAGAGCAAGAAAGGAACAAAATGTACTTGAGCGCATTTTGTATTCTTTAGTGTACTGGATATTAACTGTTAGCATTTCTATGGTTGCCGTAATGGCAATTTAGAATTCCTTTGAAATTCATCATTTTTAAATGTTAATTATACATCTTTTTAGTATATCTGTTGTAAATATGAATCGGGTCATTGTGGACCGCATCAATATGATAGCAAGTTTGCAAGTTATTAAGAAAAATTCCTCTGGAAATCCTTAAAGATGTATGGAATACTAGATAATCTTACTTTTCGTATCTTTTTGGGCATTCAAGATATTCTGACATCAATCTAGGATATTTATTTAGCACCAAAAAGAAAATAAATTTATTTGAGTTCTCGATCGTGATCACCAATTTCATTTGATTCGCAGAATTTAGTAAGCAAATTATCGAACCAGCCATCCAAAACACCGCTCATTACCTAACCTCAGAAAGTTTTTTGTAGAATAAACAAATGGAAGAACTGTGCACCTATAAACATATCGACATTACTGTTTCGATACATTATTTGATGTAATTAAGAATTGGCCATTAAGATGAGTACCCGAAACCATAAAGGTTTTCAGCTTAATGGTGAAGTTACTGGTGGCCAGAAAATAGTACCCTGCCCCTTATTTAACAGTATCAACCCTACCATACATATCGGGTTTAGTTTTAATTGTAGTTGTGATATCTTTAACAATCGTTTCGGTAATGAGATTCTCCTGAAAATCTGAATCATGAATTATCCAGCAACTTAGCTGCTAGCTGCCACTCTTCCAAGTTTAATACATGCTTTATTAGACAGTGATATTGCAAACACAAAAAGACTGAAAGATAGAGCAAAGTATATTAAAATTTTGAATTTTAAGCATTATCTTCCCTTACAATTATTGTCCTTATATCCACTACGTAGACAATTTAGACACAATTTAGTCACGATGCTGTACCAATACAATCTGACACTCAAGTTGCCAAGATTTTGTTACATCAATCAAAGGGATGAGTCTACATATGATAGTAGTTATGTTATTCCAGCGATCTGAAGGATATTCTAAGGCCTATTGACCAATTATGTTACTGTTTAAGAATTTAAATGTGCAAAAACCACCTTAAACGAAGTCTGAAGCTGGCCAAAATCTTCAAGAAAAAAAAGTCCTGAAATATTAAATCGTCTTCGCACATGTGCTAAACTGTCACAAAGTAAATGTAAAGCACAGGATATTCAATATTTTAGTATGGTTCACTAATCGGTTGTAACCCGTAAACCTAACGCAAGACTGATATCTTTACGTAGCACTACAATGAGACTGCTGGATTTTTATATAATGCAACCAACTTTCCTACTTGTGTCTATATATTGTTAGTTTTCTTGTCTTGAAATAAATTAGGCATTTTTTTCTAGTTCAATATATATTTATACTATATATTGTAATCTATTCAATCTCATGCTATAATTTTACTGTGCTATATATACTTGGTACTACGTTCTAAACTATGATTCATACTGAATCACACTCACTCGACTAGTAATAGCTAATATGGCGAGTGGGTGAACACGACACTGTTCATTGCATATTAGGAAGTCCGCCCTTTAATCTATGGATCATGGTTGAGGCAGGTTAATGAAGCAAACAGCTTTATTCAGAATACACATCAAAATTAAATTTATTTGTTTTGGCGAATAGAAAATACTAAAGCTTCAGTTTGCTTTTAACCCAAAATAATAAGAGCGGAAGCTCTTGTTATTTGTGACCCAAAGCAATATATAAATGGACCAAATAACATTAGCAAAGATATTGAGTATAAAGACCTATACTGTAACATACATACGCAACTGTTGCCATTATATACTATTCCGTCGCTCATTTCTATATAGCTAAAATGTTTTGCTAATAATTTCGTATTAATAGATTTTTATATATCGACCTAAATATTATATATCAGGAACTGTTTTAAACATGACTAATGATAGCGTTGATACCTACTGATTCCGTTTCTACTTTAAATTATCAATGATTCCATTTTCATACACAAAGTGGGGTGAACTGATCTCCGGTGGTCGCTCTCCGCTCGTGTTCATAGACCGTGGGGTGAAAATAAACGCCCAAATCTATCGGAAAATTATTTTAGAGGGAGCACTAAAATCCTGGACAGATGAACATTTCGGTCGCAGGCGTTGGACATTCGATCAGAACCCATTGCAGAACGCGCACGTGAACCAAGAATGACTTGAAAGCAACGTTCCGCGCTTTATTCCATCAACACAATGGCCACCATGCTTACCTAATATAAATCCTTTAGATTTCTCGGTCTGAGGTATTTTAAAATGTAATGCCGATCTTCTACAGCAAGCGTTAAGCCGAGATTAGACTAAAATACCGCAAAGCCCTTTGCTGGCAGCGTGCGATAGCTTCATTACCCGTCTGAAGGATGTAATTTATGCCAGAGGTGGTCATGTTGAGCCAAAATAATTTAACTTAAAAATTTAAAGTTCTTTTCGCAAATTTTCATTTATCTTTCATTAAATTTAACAAAAATAAACAAAATAGAGCGATTTACTTTGTTGCAATTTCTGTCGATGACCCTGTACTGTATATCAATTTTTAAATTGCATTTTTATTATAATTGTTTTAGATATTAACAAAAAAGCTAAAAACAAAAAGTTGTTGTTAAAGAACTGTGTAATTAATTAGTTTATGTGAATAATAAAATTATGTATGAATCAATTTTGTGTTTGAATTATGATTTTTTTCTAAAAACTTTAACACTGCAATGTCATAAATTTTACAAAGAGCTCACAAACATATTTTTATTGCCTTGGTAGCAATTTTTAATACCAATTGCGTTTTCGGCGCTGTCCCTGCTATTCTCCACATTCAAAGTTAATGTCTTCATCAGAACCAGCGACGACCCACCTAACTCCACTCGCATCAGCAGAAAACAAACACTTTTGGAATACTCATACGCTCCGTGAAGCAACACCCATACCCCGGCTGTCATATGTGCCATAAAATTGACTTGTTTTCCATTTGTTTCATGCTTTCGTATTCACCTTTATGTGCCATGTATGCTCGGTGGCGGGGTTGGCAGGGTTGGCAGGGTTGGCATTTATGGGGCTTACACATGTCTCACTACTAATACTGTTTCTTCCTTCCCAGTGCGATGCTCAACAAGCGAAGGGTCTCGTGCTCTACTTTAATTTTTATTTTCCTGAATTTAAGTGTCATATTAGAGAGAAAAGCTCTGAACAAGCAACAACAACTCGGAACACTGTAGGTGTTCGGTAGGATTTTACATTATTTTCTGCAATTTTATTGCCAATTTTTATTTGTTTTGCTGAATTGCATTTGTTCAATTATGCCGGAATTTACATTTTCTATTAAAGCCAAAGAAGTGAACTGGCGATGCAATGGTTTCTGTGAAACGCAGAGTAAGTGTAACATGTGTTTCAATATTTCGTAAAATATTTAATTTTATTTCAATTTTATTGTTCTACCATAAATTTGTCCATTACATAAAATTTATATACCAAATTGATTCTACCAAGAAAATCCTGACTTAACATTTTGTAGTACAAATTGAAGCATGTATCGAAATTTAGGAAATTTTGATGTAATTTAAAACGTTGCACACCGTAAAAACCATTATATTTTTTAGCTTACATGACTTCTTGTTTTAGAAATATAAATAAATATCAATCCAATAATACTATGAGAATGGCTTTTACTTTTACTTTTATTCTTTTTATTATTTTACTCTAGTTGGCTACACACACTTGTCATTACTGGCAAAACATGTACAACAAAGGTTGACCGACTTAGATTCAGTCAACCGCAATTAATTAACTAATATTTCGTATATATACCTATATATATACTCGACAATAATCAAGTTAAAAAGCGAGATATTATAGTAGACTCTTAGTATCAAATTGACACAATTAGTGCTTGATAAATCTATCTAAAACCACTAAACTAAAACCGTTGTTAATAAGAGAATAGAAAATGATATGGTATATGAAAATGGTATAGAAAATGATCTGGAACATGTGTACTAATGTATTTAGTTTACAGAACCACCCACACCACTTTACACAACAATGTGTACCGCGAATGTATGTGACGGACTATTTATGATCACCTCTGCGGAACAATCTACTACAATGCTCTCCATAGAAATGGTTATCTTACTTAGACACCCCGGCCAACTTGCATGCATTGAACCAATTACAAGAAAAGCTTAAATAATGTTAATATATGACCACAAACATAAATAAAGAAGAAGCTTGAGGGGCTAAAGTCTCTTCGGAATTAAATCCATGTGGACACAAATATAATATTGTTTAAATGTTGACTATAGTGGAAATCAGGTGTATATTTTGATATTGAAGAATATCAACAGTTGATACATATACTGAGATTTCAAAATTGATAAATCTGCTTAAGATGTCGATCACTATATTAATCTTTCAATATATATTATTGGAAGAAGAGATAAAAGGCTCTGGTTCAAGGAAATAGCTAATCAAGCCCAAACAGCACGCATTGGCGACATGAAAACTCTCTACAACATTTTAAGAACTTTATCTGGCAAACCCACCTAGACAACTCTTCAACAATGAACTCAAATGAAATTTCACTCACAAATCCAAATGAACAGCTAATGTGATGGATCGAGGATTTTAAATTGAATCTTAGCAACCCAATCGAGCTAACAGCACCAACAGATACGTATGAAATGACAAAGAACTGAAGTAAAAAACGCTATAAAATCACTTAAACGCAAGAAGACTCCCGGCAATGACAATATTTGTGCAAAACTTCTCCCTCTCAACATTGAGGAATCAATGTCATTGTGCCACGCGTATACTTATGCATTACTGATGGAGTTATAGCCACTCTTCGTGAAAACAAATTTGGGTTTAGGTAAAATCGCTCCTATATTGACCTTGTCAACACACTCAGTTATTCTGGAATAATATCCTGAGTTCCCGACATCTATATATTTAGCGTTCATTGATTTTATGCTGACGAGGTCTGCTTATTAAGCTATGTACTCAGAAATCTACAAGGGAATATAGACGTCATCAAATCTAACTCGCTTGAAGCTGGGCTAGAAATTAATATCACGAAGACCAAAGTAATGGCAGATGGACATAGTTCTAACTCAGCGCATATATCAAAGTTCTTGGGCCAAATGTCGAATGTGTGATCGGTTTTAATTCTCTTGGTAACATGGTAAACTTAAAAGACAATACAAAGAGGATATTACATCGCGAAAAAAACAAGGCGAAAACGACGTTCGGCATATTATGATCTATCTGGAAATCCCAACAAATAGCCACTCAAATAAAAATAAGCATTTATTACTCGAATGTTAAGTTAATCCTGTTCTATGATTGTGAGACATAGAAGCGCATAAATATAATTGGTTCACGTATACAAGCCTTCTGCAATAAGTGGCTGCGTCCGATTTTAAACGTATGGTGGCCTAAACGCATCAGTAGTGCTAACCTTTGGATTGGGTATATGCTCCGCAGACCAAACGAAAACATCGCTCGTCCAGGACTTCTACAGAATCCTCAAGAAAGAGATCGACACCAGCAAGGATATGAAGAAGATCAATACAATTAGAATTGGAAATTGCAAAATAACTCCTAGAATGGTATAAGCAGTGAATCGCGTTATAGGAATCGATATAAGAGATTCCTAAGACAAACAGATTTGATTAATTCATAGTTAATGAAAAAAAAAAACCAAACAGCACAACAAGAGAAAAAATAACTAAATCTCCACATACTTTGTAGATAAAGTTGATAACGTCCACCCACTCTTAAATTTGCTGAATAAAATTAAGAATATAATAAGCATGAAATTAAAGTGTTTTCTTTTACTCGTGCTAGAATACAGCCCGGAACACCGGAAATCTACGCATAAATCGTTAAACTGCTTGAAAGCAAAAACACGGAATTTTGCACATACAAATTGCAAAACTAAAGGAGCTTTAAGGTCATATTAAGAAATATGCAACCTTCTGTCGAAACAGGTAGAACAAAATCAGTTCTAGAGGAATTTAAACATGTTGCTTCAAACATTTGGAATATGAAACATCGCCAAATAAAAAGATCCCTCTTAATATGCGATGCAGAGATAGTGCAGAAATCACACAATATGCTAGAGATATTTATAACATTAAAAGCTGACTAATGACTCATCCCATTTTAAACGAGAACTACCCCAATCCCCACGATGTCAACACTATGAACTCACTAAATTGGGCTGTGGAAGGCAACCCAAATGCATCGGCTGACTGCGAAAGGAAAACAAGATCGAATGATCTCAAATGTGTTCTTTGTGAAGAAAACCCCACTGCCAACTACAACAACTACTTAGTGTGAAAAAAGCTGCAAACGTCTAATTTTCCACTACTTATAAAAAAAATTTTAAAACCTAATGCTGATGCACCTTTAACTAATCATCATCAGAATCAATATGAAAAACAGATCCCGACTAACAACAACAAAGGAATATGAATTATATAAGGTAGGGAGACACTTGAAACTTCTACGGGAGAACCCACGTACTGGCCAACAGATTCAGCAAATATTTCTAATCTTATTCATTTCTTATTGATTACCAAAGGTTGCTTCACCAGTGATTGTCATTATAACTAAAGACTTGTTATGTAGGCCTAAGATATGAAGTAAATATTAAACTCGGCACAATGAAAAAAACAGAAGAAAGACATTACGTGGAACGTCCCACGTTGTCCAGTGAACAGTGCATGCTCCGCCTGAAATCTTTGGTGGTCCACTGTAATTGTAAAAGTATTATCGAACTGGTCATCAATACCAATTACAGCGTCTTTAAGTCCTACACCTTTCCTCAGTTTGTTTTCATTAATTTGTCACATAAATTCTTTTTAAAGTTCGAACTGATGAGAGAATAACAGGAATTGCCAAATAAGAATAGCGAACAGAAATATAAAAGAAACATCATAGGTTTTTATGTAAAAGTGAAAGATAAACTTTATAAAAGTTCATTCCCTCATTCATCTTTATAGCCAAACAAAACTAAACAGAACAAGTGAAAACAAATAAAGATAATTCAGATATACAAGAGACATTAAGAGGATATTGAGAGGAGAGAAATTTGGTAACTGAATAGTGGTGGAAAGTTCAGAAAATTTCGACGCCAAAGATATTTGGTAACAGGACTAGATCGAACTTTCTAGAAGATTGTCAGTTAAGAGCAAATGGCATATAAAAGTCGCAGGAGGAAGGTTGTTCGATCTCTTAGTATAGTTCCCAAAATATATTAATCAACATAATGTGTTATAACTTCGTTGTTTTTTAACCGATTTAGTTGAAATTTGAAATATAAATAAATTAAATATTTATAAAGTTATTAATGTCTTTTTATTTATTGTACGTAGTATATATATATAGTCTAATAAGAGTAAAAAGTTTTTTAACGATAATAAACGATTTCATATGAAAATTTTGTATGGACGGTGGGTGTGGCAGTGGGCGGAAAACCATAAAAAATTCAGCTTTCTACCTATAATAGTTTTTAAGTAATCTTGGAACCACGCTAAATGCCCTATGTTTGGACAAAACTTTCGGGGGGATTCCGGTAAGCCGATTGAGCTCAAATTAGATTTAAAAGAAAGAACATTTCAAAAACTATATTTCATATCAATATCTCTACTGGTTCCGAAAATATCGAATAATTTTGTGTTTTGTCACACTGTATGGCGGATGGAGTAAGTTTACTGGGTTTATTAAGACATTGATACAAAAATAATATTATTGGATAAAATCATTGTTGGCTAAAATCATTGTTGGTACCAGTGTTGAAACTACATTTGTCTCCTGAGATAGGGCTGCTTAAAACATCTGTTAGAAGATACCAGTTTTTTTGTTGTTTTATTTCACTTTGTAGTAAGAATATGAAACGGCGTAACAATCTTGGACAGGCCCTGCCAGACGTCTTGCCAGATTTTCCCAACCTAGCGGAGGATAAAGTCTGTCAAGCTGGTAGAGTCATAAGAGTAGATTGGGAAGCAGAACCCGAGATCGTAAGATCTCGGTCTTTCGTAAGAAAGACCTGTATGGTGTCATACCATTACAGGCAAAAGTAGCTTGCGTGATTCAACCAGTCGGAAATGATGAATGCGTCTTTAAATTTAAAAAAAACTAATGCGAATAAAGGTTGCAACATCGTTTTTTTTATTCTTTAATTTTTTTTTTCCTGTGCATGAAGTTTATTTTGATTATTGGATTTTATTTGAATAAGAGAAGAAAAATTTAGGAAAAGAAAGAAAATGAAGATTTAGGATTTTATAGTTAGTTTAAATTTAATAGGTTATTTTTTTTTTGTGTTATTAGAGAAAGAAATAAAACGAGTAATTAGAATTTTATATTTAGTTTAGATTTTATACTATACATACCTATACGTTTTTTGTAGTTATTAGAAAAAGAAATAAACTGAAATATTAAGAATTTATAGTTGAATTGCAATTATATTTTTTGTTTTGTTGAATAAATATGAGTAAGAAACTGCACGATAATTCTTTTTGTGAGTCAGCAATATAGCTACGAGTCAGAAACCCCACCCCAACACTTATGAGCATAACGGGCTGGCCACCGTGTCATGAACGACTTTCTAGATTACACAAGATAAGGCGGACACAACAGACTTTAGAAACAATATTCAAAAATCTCAATTCCACAATAAACGACCAATTTGTTCGTACTTTATTTAAAACAATATTGTCATCGTTTCCAAACGTCAAAATATCGTTTAAAAGCGGGGAATGAATAATTGAAGCGAATGAATGCCTAACTAAAATAGGTATATCGCGCCAGGCTTCCTGAAACAAACGAAATCTAAGCAAATTTACTAAATATCTAAAGATTATTCAGAACTAAATATATATATCTAAGGATTATTCTAAATCGCCAGATGGAACTAGATACACAGCAGTTCTTACGTAGTTTAGCCCATTCTCACTTATGTAACAATTCTTTGTGGAAGGTGAAGAACAAAAGATAGCACTACAATATATTCTCGACCGCCACTTAAAATAGCAGACAATATGTTATGTAGGTCTAAGTATACATATAATATTTATATATATAATATTTTTTGTTTTTTATTGCTTTTTAATATTATTTCAAATACAAAAATATGTAAAGGCTTTATTACGTTTTTTGTTTTGATCTTAAGATGATACCAAGTTTTAGTAATAGAAGTTCGGAATGTGCAAAAGAAAGAAGAACAGTAGTAACTGAGAATGTAAACGGTTTGAAATGCCCGCGATTATTTTTAAATAACAGGAAGGATTACCGGGATATTATTTATTATGGAATAAACTGTCATATAAGAAGATTGTTGTGTTTCATCTGAACGTATAAGCCTGAGTGCAGTGCTGTTCGAAGATTTTTATGGTTTTTATATGTGCGGAAGATTTGAAAAAGTTTTTTTTTTCTACAAGTGATGATTTTTGTATAGCATAGATTTTCGTGAATTTAAATTATAAGTGAAGAGTGCTAAATTAGATTAACTAAATATAATTAAAATTTTTAACAATTAAAACAATACATATCTGTAGTAGTATATAGTATTTAGTATAGTACCTATCTGGGAAGCTACATTTCGAACAACGGCGGCAGTCGGCAAGACATACAGCACAGGCTATCGAAAGCGAAGCAAGCGTTTGGAACCCTTAACAAAATCTGGCGTTCATCCAACATCACACAACGCACTAAGATACACCTGTACAATGCAAACGTAAAATCAACTTTACTATATGGTAGTGAGAGTTGGAACCTAACGGCAAGAGACGCACAACAGCTACAAGCCTTTGTCAATCGCTGTCTACGACGCATCCTTCATGTATTCTGGCCAGCAACCATAACCAATAATGAGCTCGGGTTTAGAACGAATCAGCCTCTTATAACTGATGAAATAATGATGCGCAAATACAAATGGCTTGGCCATACGTTAAGAAAACCCGCTGATGATATCGCAAGAAATGTCTTAGATTTCAACCCTCAAGGCAGTAGAAGACCAGGGCGTCCGCGCAACACTTGGAAACGACAAACTGAAGCCGAATTAAGAAATGCTGGAAAGAGCTGGAGTGAAACAAAACGTCTTGCATTAGATAGAGTTCAATGGAAACTATTTGTTACGGCCCTCTGTTCCACCTAGGAATGAAAGGATTAAATAAATAAAATAGTACCTATATAGTGTAGTATAAGTGTATAGTATTTGTATAATTATTTTATCAGCAAAAGGCATAGTGGATTTTAATACTATCCAGAGCCACATATCACAAATGATACTGATATCAAATTTAGGAAAACACCCACGCAAAATGTGATCATACAGACCGATTACGTTGTTATTAATATTCTTCAAATTTTTCAAAACTTTCCCACTCTGGTCCACCGTCTGCAAAGTAAGTTTGAAGAAAATTCAAGGACCACAATTAAAATCTCTAAGATTAAAAAGTTGTTTAGCATAGCATAGAAAAATTAACAACTATCATTTGAACCAACTTACTAGAAAGCTCCTAATAAAATGGATATTGAATCGTTATATATAATATAATTGTAATAATACGTATATGCTTATGATTAAACTTTCGTCATATATTTTAAAATATTTAACAAAAACTGTCAGCATTGTCACTAAAACTTGATATTTAGCATTGTTTAATATATAAAATTTTATTTAAAATTTAAAAAAAAAGATTTAATTAATATATTGTTATATCTAACATAAATAAAATATGATCGTCTTATCGGATCTTAACAGCAAAACAAAAATTATTAAGAGCATTGGTGTATACAGGTAGCGGCAAGGGAGACGTCCTCTAGATTTCAATATTTTATTATTGTGTTGAATAAAAATTAAATATTGCTTTATAAATTTTTAATTTACATACATATATTCAATATACTTATTTTTCTTAAATAATAGTTTTTCTATTTTATGCTTGCATATTTTTTATTTTTAAACTTTACAAGCCACTTCGAATTTTTTTTATATATATTAAGATGTTGACTTGTACATCAGTCACTATATTATCATATCATTTGTATTTTTACCCTATTCCTATAATTTTTGTTTGGGTATATAGTTTAATGTAACTACTTGACGCTAGATGCTGTTTGAATTATAACCAGGGTATCGAACCGAAACCGAACCAAAAACCACAAAAACTGATTTCACTAATAAATTTTCTAATTACACATCTCTATCAGTTCTATCTCACATTTAGATGGTGGAGGTCACATTTAGATTAAACTCACTGCAACTAAAATAAAAATAAAAATGAACCTAAGACTAAAACTAAAACTAAAACTAAAACTAAAACTAAAACTAAAACTAAAACTAAAACTAAAACTAAAACTAAAACTAAAACTAAAACTAAAACTAAAACTAAAACTAAACAAAACTAAAACTAAAACTAAACTAAAACTAAACTAACTATAAACTAAAGTAAACTTTAAACTAAAACTAAACTAATAACTAAAACTAAAACTAAAACTAAAACTAAAACTAAAAACTAACTAAACTATAACTAAACTAAAAATAAAACTAAACTAAATAAAACTAAAACTAAAACTAAAACTAAAACTAAAACTAAAACTAAAACTAAAACTAAAACTAAAACTAAAACTAAAACTAAAACTAAAACTGAAACTAAGACTAAGACTATGACTATGGCTAAGACTAAGACTAAAACAAAGACTAAGACTAAGCCAAAGACTAAAACTAAGACTAACACTAAGACTTACACTAAGACTAACACTAAGATTAAGACTAGGACTAAGACTAAGACTAAGACTAAGACTAAGACTAAGACTAAGACTAAAACTAAGACTAAGACTAAGACAAAGACTAAGACTAAGACTAAAACTATATCTAAAACAAAAACTAAAACCAAAACTAAAATTAAAAAGAAAACAAAATCCGAAACTAAGACTAAAACAAAAACTAAAACCAAAACTAAAATTAAAACTAAAATTAAAACTAAAATTCAAACTAAAATAGAACTAAGATTAATGTTTTCGTTGTTACTTGCAGATAATTTGTAATAGCTTTTAAGGAATAGAAGTTAAAAGCAGTTTTTTTTACTTCTTAAATGCTTTTTATTTAAGACATCAAAAGTGTCTTATCCAACAAACTTAAATGATAAAAATTCTTTTAAACGTTCTTAAATCAATTAATTTAAGACTCAACAAACACAGCGGGGGATAGAATCGATTGGTTCCAAAAGTTTTGCTAAAAGGAAAAATTAAAAACCATTTTAGAAGCTTATAATAAAAAATTCACCTCATGGTCCTGTGTTTAAAATGGTACGTTAAAAACATTAAATTTTAAAAATTTTAATGTTTTTAGAACACAAAAAATTTAGATAAAAATGGCGTAAAGTTTTGTTTCGTGCTAGTACACATATTGTCATTCGCAGGCGCAAATGTGTTCATCCACCGGGACAGCTTGGTCTACGACTGTGCGAAAAGTTGCAGGCTTTTCACTCAATTCACCATCAACCGGATCACAACCCTTCAACCCTTAATAGAATATGATAAAAAAAATTTTATATTAAACAAAATAAATTTTTACTGGATTATAAAAATATTTAAAATGGAAAATGGTCGTGGACTGGAGTACTATTGTCCGAGGAGCACAGTTTAAATGTTTTGGTCACACATTTAAAGTGGACCTTAGCGCCATTGGCACCTTACGACACTGCCCATGCGTATAATATCCACTAATTCATGAAAGCATTAAAAATATATAACTAAATTCATAGTGATCCGTAAATTAGAAAATGTATCACTGAAATAGCGCAAGAAACATGATGCTCTTCCGACTTCAATTGTAATGGTTGGACTGATTTGTCATGAATGGCTTAATGTCTTCGAACTTGAAGTATTAAACATGATTGCGCGAAGTTGTTAAATTTATAGAGGATACTATTTCGTGGGATGCTGGAGTCAAGTTGAACTACAGTCCTTACTATTATGAATAATAGCAAAAGATTGCAATATACTTATAAGGATTAAATGCTCAATAACGTTCTATATTCTAATATGATCCATACAGAATTTTAAATGTCATCAGATAAGAAAAAAAATTACAAATTCATATGATACGAATATATATATAAATTGTGATTGGATTAAAATGAATTGAAGACTTTTCCTTACTAGCTTTAAGTACTTAAGTTAATAAATGCGAGAGATTGGTTGCAGATAATTTACGAGAAATTGTCAATTTAAGTGCCGCTCAAAATATTTGAAGTTAGTCTGCGCACTTATTTTCGACCTATTCACCTACGGACTTTCGCAAACCTATTTATATGAATGATGCATAAATCTCACTTACTGCGACGACGCTTCACGGTGCCAGGCGTTGTGGACACTGGTTTGGGTGGGTCATTGACAACAATTTCTGGAGATTTGCCTTTAAAACAAAGACGCATTAGATTTTTTAAGTTTAGTTGAGACAAATACGTACCCTGCAATTTTTGCCACATGTTCTTAATTAATTGAGTGATGCGCTTACTCATTTTTATCACAACGAAATCTCAAACAATCGAAGATTTACTCGTTACGTGATTTCTAAGTTAAAGCTTCAGACACAATTTTTCAGAAAATAGATTTTAAACTAAGTAATTTTTAAAATTTTTTTTGAAAACCTGGCCAACTTGTGCAGAAAACTAAAATATTTTCAATTTCTGTGACATAATTGAAATTATCTGAAATGTCAAAAAACTGAGTGATACAATATACGAATATATTAAGAAAAATATAGAGTTTGGGTTGCAATTTTGAATTATGAAAACAGAGATATCTAAAAATAATACTGGCTAAAGCAGACGTACTGGTTAATCGTAGAATAAGTCACTTTTTTTGCCATAAATAGAAAACGAATTTTATTTTTCCCCGATTGAATATTAATAACTGATTAAGGTTATGATATAAATTATACGTTCATCAAATGCAACTTTATCGTTTACACTGTCACTCCTTTATGCCCTTAAACCCATTTATAATTGATTTTAATAGTTAACTGTATTAGTCGCTCTTCTGCTTCTAGAACCAAAATATAATGAACGTATGAAGCTGGATCATTATAAAAGCTGAGTCCGAAATCTTCTTGTTCAGTTCGCCTGTTTATCTTCATAATTATTTATAGTAGTATTCACATTTATTATTATTAATAGTAAATAATTGGTTTTTATTACGATTATTAGTACAATAGCAAATAAGCTCATTACGGGTGAGTACGGGTGCTCACTGGTTGCCACCATTCATTGACCAACGATAAGCCCAATTATATATTATCAGCTTGTCTTGCTGCTCCTTGGCCTGAAGAAAGAGTTTAGATGCAGAATTCGATTGGCTTTTGAAAAATAATTTTGTAGATAAACCCGAATTATTTTAAGAAAAAAAATAACTAGTATTATATCGTAATTCTTTTATCTCTGCATTTAATTTGAGTTCTTTCCGTAATAGCTGGTTACTAAAAATTATTAATAAATACATAAAGACTATTAACCATCACTGAGCACAGAAGAGTCACCTATAGAAATTATAGAGCAAATATAAACGCCCTTGTCACAGTCCGTGGACTTCAACAATTCGGGTTGTAAATACTCTGATTAAGTCAAATGAATATAGTATATATATACAAGATTATATCCATGAATTCGTCGTTATTTTAGTCTTATTTAATTAAAAGGCACTAGAAACCGCTTTTTATCAACGCAATAATAATTAGATCAAGTCAAAAGCTACTACTATTTGATAGTTAATACCTGGCATATTGGCAAAAGTTTGATTAGTGTTTCTAGTGTTAACAAATAGTCAGCAACAGCTATTGTAAATCTTAAAAACTTGAACCGGGTGACGTCTGACAATACCTCAACCTAGAGTATATCTGTTCATAATAAACAATTCCTTGCTATCAAATTTTCTTTTAGGGCTTTCTCTTTGATTACCAGAAAATGAATCAAGTATCTGCTTAAGGTAATCTTGCTATTATTGTAAAACTCTGTCCTTTGTGTTAACGAGGATCCAGAAAACTTGAAACAATAAAGCATAGCCGATCTCTACTAAATTCTGTTGAGAGCATATTGGCAATATTATTTATTTTTCAAAAAGAAATATGGAAACAATCTAATATTTATAACTGCGTTGAAATATAGTTAGTTAATTTATAGACTTTGGACTTTATGACATTTGGAAGCATTATATCATTATAACATTATCATTATATGATATAATTTTTACGAAACTGTGCGATCGATGTAAGAATTGCAAAACGAACTGAAAATTTAGACCAAAATAATATTAACTTGATATAATAAAATGCATGTAAATAAAAGAAAGCATAAAATATTTACTTGAACGAATTTCGATTTTATTGGACACTTAGTTGTAATATATATTTCACCTAACTAACATTGTCGTATCATATTCAATTTCATATTCAAGATCATTTCTATATATTTAGCGCTAATGATATATAATTTAATTAAACGGCACTGGGAGCATTGATGGTCTTAAAATCGCAGTAAAAAATAATAGAGTAGAAAATGAATAAAAAACTGAATAAAAAAATGAATAAAAAACAATTTATTAAAATAAAATATTAAAAAAATTTAAGAAATTTAATACAAATTTCATGAAAAAAATTAATAAAACAAATAAATTAAAATAAATAAAAAAAACATGAAAAAAAGATATATAAAATAAATGGATGAAAAGAATTAATGAATTTATGAAGAAAAATTGAATATTGAATATTGAAGGAAAATAAAAGGAAAGCTCAGAAAGAAAGTTTGCAATCTTAAGTCAAGTAGAGTTGATGGAAGTCTCGGACTCCAAATGTTTTGTGACATTTTGGGCACTTGCGTTGTTGCATTTTATAACGTGTACTCAGGCATGCGTAGCAAAACACATGATAACATTTAACTAAAATAGCGTCTATCATCCTTATTTCGCAGATTGAACAAGTCAAAGCTTTCTTGCAGTCTCGATGCTCCTCCAATAATATTTCGTCAACTGTGCTTTTGGTAGCATTATCTCCAGCTTCAGTTTCAGCTTTAGCTTCGCCATAAGCTTCAGCTTGAGGTTTTTCCATTCTACCAGCGTTGCGCTGGTACATCTCGCATTCCTCATTGACTCTTTTTCTTTTAAATGAATCTACCTCTATAGTATCTGTCTTCTCAAAAATAATATTTTGAGCTTCAATCAGTTTGTTGTGATACTTTTCAAGGCACAATCTTAGGTGGGCTGCTGATCGTTCGCACTCTACGGCTTTTTTTTTGTATTCATCTGTGGCTGCTTGTTTAGTTACCATTTCTTTTTTTTGAGAATCAATAGCTGCCTTCAAAACAATTGTTTTTTCTTGTAGTTTACCTAAAACAACGCCCATGCCATTTATTTCACTGTCTCGTGCGGCCAATAGATTGCCTCGTACCATTACTTCTTCACGCAATAGGTTAAGCAACCGGTTGTTTTTGTTGCGTTCAGATAGTGACTTCAACATAGCAGCATTTGTATTGCACAAGTGACGGAGCAGTCCCCAATTCTTTTGT
>NC_051848.1:86033278-86076344 GCF_002237135.1 Teleopsis dalmanni
TTGTATATGGGTCATTCTTTTACAAACCGGACGGATTTTGGCAAAAAATGACCTCATCACCTCCGATTTGGCTGAAATTTTTTTTATGAGCTCCTTTCATAAAATAAGAAGACCCGTATCTCGGGAAAAAATTTTATAATTTTTTTCCTAGGAGATATGGACCCATGGGGTTTTGAGAATTGGCACTGTAGACACATTTTCAAATGGCTATATCTCAAGTTCTATAAAAGGTAGAAACTTGAAATTTATTGCGTTTTAAAGATAATTGGTTGAGCTTTTAAGAAATTGTTTAAACAATTAAGATTGTTTATATTTAAGTACTAATATTAACCGTTAAATTTCAAAAAAAAAGATATCTCAAAAGGGTACACAACATTTTTCATTTTTTATATTTTATTTAGATTCAATTTTAGATTTTACTAAGAAATAAAAATTTTCATGATAGCATCGATTTTTATAAATTTTTTAAATTTTTTTTTTCTCATAAAACACATCAAACACATGCGTGCTATATTTACATTGAATGAATTTTCAAAAAATATACTATAAATATTCTTATATAATATTTTTGATTTCAATTAGTAATAAAATTGTACATAAAACTCAAAAATTTCAGGACGACGATATTGTCGTTGGAAGTACTTTTAAAAAATTTATTTATCCTTCACATCACTCCAAACACATACACACGATTTTTCAGTAAAAAAAAAACAGAGGAATACGTCACACAAATTTTTCATTTTTACTTTTAATTCCGATTAAACAATAAATTCTTCTACGAAAATAAATATTTCCAGTGTGATATTGCTTCCAGAAGTAATTTAAAAAAAATTAATTTATCAGGTGTCCTTCATGTTACTCATACGCACCATAATACCCTTGAATCAATTTTCCAAGAAAAGTGACACAATATTCACATTTTAAATTAGTTCCGCATCATCTCTATTTTTAAATTATAAATTTTAACATAAATAAACCGTTTTATGAACTTTTTCTTATATTGATCAGTTTAAAAATTAATTAGTTCCACACTAGCTGAACTACCTGTATAACTGCAGCACATAATTACACAGTTGAAAAAATTCTTTAAGCAGGTACGAATTGTTATAGGAAATAAACTGTAAACAATTCTATATGGAGATAAACTGTAAAGAACTATAAACAAAATATTTTTTTTAAGTTTTTGTATTGATTTTATTAATAATCATTTCATTATTGATACATAATCTGTAATGTCTGCAGAAGAAAATATTTTTGCCATTAATATCGTTTTCGAATTAGGAATAAAGCAGTGATATTTTAATGTGCCTTTAACTGATGTAGCTGCTTCGAAATGGTGTTTAATCTTATTTTCTTCAGCTTCATAGTCTGTTGATGTTGAGAAATGGCACACAACATTTGGTAAACATTCGTTAGCCCAGTTAAATAATTCCTTTGGTGTTTGAATTGGATTATGTATTCGTTGAAGACTAGCTCTTGCAGCATTCCTCTTTAAGGTACCAGCTAAGCATCGTTTTCTAACGATGGGTGGCTTTTTGGGTTTGGGTCTTCTAAGATTCCTTTTTCTGAAGCAAGTTTTTTAGCTACAGTAATCATATGCTTTGTAGCGTTTGGAAAGTGAGTTGTGATTCTTCGAAAAGACCAATTATGTACCACACTCAATATTTTTATTTTCATCGTCCTATCTGCTGAGCCATTGAATTTTTCCTGTAGATTTTTTAAAATTGATGCAAGGTCATCTTCTTCATCGCTATTGTTGGACTCATCGGGAGGAATGTTGAAAATTTTATGTTTAATCGCTTCAGTTATATCCTTTATTTTTTCATTTTTATATTCCTATTGTTTAAGTTTTCTCGATGTAATTGGGGTATTGCTTATTAGAGAGAGTGCTTTATTTAATGGACTAATAGCACTTTTTCTGACTTCAGTTTCGTATGTAGCCGAACTGCTATTACTTGATGGTTGAATATTTTCCTCGCTCGATGACTGGCTGCTGTTTTCCGATATAGCTCCTTCATTGTTCTTATTTTTTTTGGCTCTCATCGCCAGTCTCATTCGGCAACTGTTACATATTTTTTTCCCCATATTTTTTTGGTCCTAGGCATCCCCAACATACGCAGGATACTATCTGAAACTTGCCTTACTTTGGCCTTTCTTGGATGTATTTTTAACTTCAGCGGATTGAAACATTTTAAGTCATTGAATTGCCGTAGATGCAATTTATTTTTTTCAACTTTTGCCATTATTTAAATGTTCTTACTTGAAAATTTATCAGACTTACTTAACATTTTATACCAAATTTGATACTGGATCTTTTAAAGATAGGAGTACCTAGACACTCCATTTCAAATTGTTTACAGTTCTTACCTGCTTAAAGAATTTTTCCAACTGTAGCAGAATAACACTCACCATAGAAGGTGGGTGTACTTATGTGCTTCAGTTATTCAGGTAGTTCAGCTAGTGTGGAACTAATTAATTTTTAAACTGATCAATATAAGAAAAAGTTCATAAAACGGTTTAATTATGTTACAATTTATAATTTAAAAATAGAGATGATGCGGAACTAATTTAAAATGTGAATATTGTGTCACTTTTCTTGGAAAATTGATTCAAGGGTATTATGGTGCGTATGAGTAACATGAAGGACACCTGATAAATTAATTTTTTTTAAATTACTTCTGGAAGCAATATCACACTGGAAATATTTATTTTCGAAGAAGAATTTATTGTTTAATCGGAATTAAAAGTAAAAATGAAAAATTTGTGTGACGTATTCCTCTGTTTTTTTTTTACTGAAAAATCGTGTGTATGTGTTTGGAGTGATGTGAAGGATAAATAAATTTTTTAAAAGTACTTCCAACGACAATATCGTCGTCCTGAAATTTTTGAGTTTTATGTACAATTTTATTACTAATTGAAATCAAAAATATTATATAAGAATATTTGTAGTATATTTTTTGAAAATTCATTTAATGTAAATATAGCACGCATGTGTTTGATGTGTTTTATGAGAAAAAAAAAAATTTAAAAAATTTATAAAAATCGATACTATCATGAAAATTTTTTATTTCTTAGTAAAATTCAAAACTGAATCTAAATAAAATATAAAAAATGAAAAATGTTGTGTACCCTTTTGAGATATCTTTTTTTTTGAAATTTAACGGTTAATATTAGTACTTAAATATAAACAATCTTAATTGTTTAAACAATTTCTTAAAAGCTCAACCAATTATCTTTAAAACGCAATAAATTTCAAGTTTCTACCTTTTATAGAACTTGAGATATAGCCATTTGAAAATGTGTCTACAATGCCAATTCTCAAAACCCCATGGGTCCATATCTCCTAGGAAAAAAATTACAAAATTTTTTCCCGAGATACGGGTCTTCTTATTTTATGAAAGGAGCTCATAAAAAAAATTTCAGCCAAATCGGAGGTGATGAGGTCAAAAAGGTGTCCGGTTTGTAAAAGAATGACCCATATAAGCAATTACATTATCCAAATCAGTCTGAGCTGCCCTTTCCAGTTATTCAATAATTTTAAGTTTGGCTCCATGAAGTACCGCAGAATGGTTTTGGCTCAAATTAATATGAGGCCGCTCTTTTTCTTGCTAATTAATCGGCCTTCACTTTTCCCTTAATTCCGCTGTATCCTGGGATTCATATTAAGTGGACCCTGTTCAGTTCAGCAAGATCTTTGAGAAGTTGAAGGCATTCCCAAACTAGTTTTGAAGTCACTCAAGGTGAACGTAGTACTATTAGTGCTGATTTGCTGTCAGAAAACATATATATGTTTTTTCCCGTGGTGGGTTTCTCTTTATATTTTCTTATACGTAGTTCAAATACATGTGCTTCGGCTTGAAAAACTGAATTTTCTTGATTCATACTTGCAAATATTTCCTCTTTTGGCTTAACTCCATAGACTCCTGTCTCACTCTTTCCATCGTTTTGGAGCCACAGTTGGTATTTTTCAACGAATGGAGGTATGTTTCGTTCCCAGTCATTTCTGTCTGTTATTAGTGCACGAAACTTTTTGTGGAAGTTTATTGTAGGTTAGCAAATGTCAGATATGGTGACGTTTAGTCCTTCCTCTCTTTGTATTTCCTTACCTAAACAGGAGTCATCGCGTGATCTTGTTGATCGATTAATACTCAACTGTAGCTTGGCTATAAAAGTCATTGCTTCCTTTTTGACAAGTAGGTGATGTGGGGGAGCCCCAATGCAACCTCAAGGGGTGTTGTTAGGGTGGTTCTCATCGCTCTATTTATCACTATGCAGGCTAGTCCCTGCAGCTTTCGTAACTTATCTATCGCAGTCTTTTTCTGAGCTTTCTTGCACCAGATACATCCAGAGGCTGAGTTTAAGATTTAGACCCCAGAGTTTACCAATGAGATATCCTCTGGTTATTAATGCTTTTCTGGCTGTTTGTATAACGTTGTCTACATGAGAATTTCACATCCTTTTGCAGTATATGTTTTTATTTTGGCATTGCTGAGAGTGGATTTAAACACCCATTTCTTAAGACATTGCTTGTCCATGTAAGTGTCCTGCTAACGACTCCTCTGTCATGGAGGCATCTTTCGATATATGCATGTTAACATATCCGTCTTTGTTAACACTGGAAATGAAGCCATAAACTCTATTGCGTCCATTTTTCCTGGATTTCTTCCAGAAGTTTCGATTTTATTAGCTCTATTTGCTCACCAGAGTTATGTGACACCCCAGTTACATAACAAGTTATTGCCCAAGACACAGCACATGCAGCGACACACTACGAGTATATACGTATATCATATATTTTGTATTTCATTTCCTATCATAATAATTATTTTAACCATATATTTATGTGAACTAAAATTTATTTCTTGATTATGTAAACATATGCTACATAAACATATTTTAATGTATAAAATATTGTATTTTAAATAATTAAGTTCAGAATAAAGCTAACAATTGAAGCGAATGCTTCTAATAAAAATATTTTTTTATTTTAATAAGTCGAACGGACACTTAACTCCAGTGAGATTTATTTTTGGAAATTTCTCATGGTTAATAACCACTTTGCAGGCAGTGGCATTGTCTCTATAAGATGAGAGTTTAGGTTGCAGGTGTTCTATCGAGTCGTTTTTCGACGGATTTTGACTTCTTGAGCTGTGAGTATTGTGCTTCTTTGGGAGATGTGTTGTTAGATCTGAACCTTTTACTGGTACTGGGTCTGTCACTTTCTCCTCCTGTAGCCAGTGAAGCTTTGTAGAGAGAATATCTCTCTCTCCCTCTCTTTTTCAGCATCACAGTCTTCAAATCCAAGTCGTCTCTGATAATATCCTTGATATGCTTTTCCTGAGCATCGGTAAAGTATTACATCTTCTTCCTGGTCTCTTTGTTGCCGTCCCCTGAGTTCCCCGTCCTCTGTGTATTAGCATTTAACGCACCGTCATCGTAGTCACCTGTATCCATAGGACCTCAGGTGCCAGTCACCGTTGAGGTGTTCCCACAGCTTGATACCATTGGGCTCTGAGCAAATGGGTTCAGGTCGTCCGGATCTTGCTTCTTGAGTGAGGCTTCAAGTGTCTGTTCAAGATTTTCTCCAACTTTTGTTGGCGAAAGGAGAAAAACTTCTTCCTCTAACTCTGTTAGAGGAAGAAGTTTTCTTCTTCTTCCATTTCTTCAATTCACTTAACGATATCTTCACCATTAGCATTAGCCAGGTTCTTGCTTTTGTTAATGCCTCTGGCTGGTTCTAGTTACGAGGTTTTTGTGGATTCAAAACGACTTGTTAGCTAATTGATGAGGACTCGTTCTCCCTCCACCTGAACTCACTAACTAACTGACTCTGTAATTAAATTATTTTTAATTAAATTTAAATTTTCCATAGAAATAGTTAGAAAAAAAGGGGAAAAATGGTCGCCTAAAGCAGAGTCCCATGCTTTGGATGCACCTCTCCGGCCAAGCATCCTCGGCGTAACAGTCTACCTCATATTTGAGGGCTTAGTCGGGTACTGTACATACTAACTATTTACATATGCACACATATAGTAAGACAATGAACAATTATTAGTAATACAAAAAAAAGTAATTGGAAAAATTTAAATCTACTAATTACTGACTAACAAATTACTTACAACAAAAATATAATTAACATCTACTTGTTATTAACTAACAACTAACAACACAGACATTAATTACAAAACTACACATTCTACCTTAACCTTCTGGAAAATCTTGGTTACACTTGTTGATCTTATCTCAATCGATATTCCAATCAGTTCTATCTGTGATATCACTGGCTGGAATATTAATCGGAGTAGCTCAAGTTGTATCTAAGCCCCTACTCCACGACAAGGTGCCTATCACGTGAAGATATGCATAATTTTACCAGTGCCAAGAAAAAGTGAAAAGCAGAATAAAAACTGTAAGACTTATTGATTCAATGGTTAACTTCATTCTAGCTTAAAACAATGGAGACGGTAATAGAGCCTCACTTAAAACTAATACTGGAACGTTTTCAAAATTTCAAAATCCCAGGACCCTTACCTCAAGGGTAGATCTACGAAAACAGCTCTACATGAGGTCATTCGTACTGTGGAAAAATAATGTTTCCAATAAAGCTATCCATGACTCACTTGCCAGGACTATTCAGTCAAAGTTTGGCAGCACAACTCAAATCAAACACATCAGCAAAGGCACGCCGAGGAGAAGTTATTCTACCGCTATTGTAGCTGCTGGTCGTAGATAATATTCTTAATGCACTAGATAAGATAGGCGTGGAAGCAATAGCGTATGCGGATAACGTGATTATTCTAGCATCAGGTATGTTTGTTAACATATTAAGCGATATTATGCAAAGAGCCTTGGTTAGGATAAGTACCTGAATCATACGATGGGGACTAGGTGTTAACCTAGTAAAAACTGATGTGATGCTGTTCACCACCAAAACCAAAATACCGACTTTCAGGTTGAATTCATTAAATGGGCACCAGTTGAAACTGTTGGAAAAAGCAATATATATAGGAATTTTGTCAAAACCTCTGGAAATACAATGTTGATCTTTGAATCAGGAAGGCTTTCTATTCTACTCTGTGTAGCTTTCTACTCTCTCAAAAGGATGTTTGGCTAAAAATGGAGGATTCATCCTGATATTACACACTGGATGTACATGGCCATTATACGTCCAATTCTCACGTCCAATTCTTCCTGGACATAGGAACACCGAAGGAAACGAGAAAGCTGGCAGTTTAGCCCGAATCCGTTCCTGTTCGCAAAGGCAATTCCAGATAATTTGATTTTAATTTTGTGGAATTTATTTTTCTGGTGCGTTTATTCTCGTTAACCTCGGGGTTTAAAATTTGTTTGTGTCTATTGCATTGCCTGGTGTACCCGATGCACACATGCACAGTGGCATCCAGACACTTAAATACATTATTAAGTTTGCTGCGTTGTGTGCGGATTTTGTTGTTGGTATTTCAGCAATGCAATGCAATTAATTAATTTACTCATTTGCATTTGTACGAATTGCTAATTAATTTTTGAGGTTTTTCTCTATGGAAGTGCATCGAACGAGTGTCGTTTTGTGTGTATGGCATTATGGCAGCTTATGTATGCATGCGTCCATAAATAATTGCATGTATATAGGTGCGTATCTGTGTGAGCATATATCTCTGTTTTCGGTAATTATTTAAAAGTATTTATCTTTGCTGGTGTTTTAGTGTGAGTAATGTGTTCCTTTGTTGTTATTATTTTTAAAATGCATTTATTATTTTTGGCTTCTGCATGTTCATTTCAATTCTTGCGCAATGCACATATTAAAATTTTCAAACAAATTTTGTGTTTAATTGGTGCGATTATAGATACTTACAGCTTGTAATCGCTTCAATTCGCATTCTGTAACTATTTGTATGATGTGAACGTTTGGTGAAGGACATTCCAGCTCGTACATATGCAATTACCATATTGCAGTGTGAAGTTGAAGTGACCCTGTGATGCTGCCTTATATTGCAGAAGATATCCATTTCTGGTGTACGGGAGATTGATTCGATTGGGATTTATTTGAGGTGGTTACGTAGTAAGACTTTAAGCTTCAGAAGAATTTAAAAATGCACTTTATGCATATAGAAGCATTTCAGACGATTATAAATTTATTTAGGTCGTTAAATATAACATATTGTGAGATAGTTAATTCGTATGAAAAGTACTAAGCTTTAAAGCTTTTACACTTTTATAATTGCTTGACGGCTTGTATTTAATTAAAAAAAAATCATATCTACTTACTGAATATCAATATGACTCATTATAACATTTTATAAACCTATTTTTTTGACCTAAATTAAGCAAATTATTGCGAAAAACTTTAGAAAATGACATAACGATTGGAATGGAATTTATTTAAGTACATTGGAAGGAAATAAACTTAGAAGCAAATTTAGCACGAGTTTATATCCAAATCGCTTGATTGACATTCCTTCAACATAAAATCATGTTTTCTATTTCGAACCTTATTTTGAAGGAAGTGTTGATCTTCGAAATTTCTTTATTTTCACCTCTACCTCTACAATTTTATTTAATTTTATAAATTACACCTTTTGTTTTGACAAACACATATTTTTATGAGACAGAAGTCAATTGCAACCTATAATATCTAAAGCATCCTTCCATATTAACCCAAATAGAGATTATGGTTCAAGATAATATAAAGTTTTTAAATATCTATTGGTTTAATGAAACTAAATAAAGATACTGAACCACTACTTTTTATCAATTACTTGACTCGAGCAAACACGATGAGTGGATATTTCACACTATTTAATTTCCTTAAGATTCTTAGTACGGACACCTAAGAACTAAATCTTTATGTCGAATAATATAAATGAATGTTTGATAGTAACAGTAAAATTCACTAATTACTATTATGTGCTAGTTTATCACATAGTGTGAGAACATCGTAATGTACGATTAAAAATTTTGATATTTTTGTATAAATAATAGAATGTTTCGCGTCACATTGTGGTAGGTTCCAGTGTATAAGGGAAGTGAAGTATGCGAAGAGATAAAATTTTTTGCTAAATGTGAAAGTCATCGTTAATAAAATTGAACTGAACAATTCTGTAGTATTGCTAGATAACAGATTGTAGAAACATCGACGCGCAGTCTAAAAAAGACTTTTAGCTTTGAGCAGAGAAGTACTAACTCAATGGTATTGGCTTCTAATATCTGCCACTTTTATAAATGCCCAAAACTGAACAATAACAGAATTGTTATCTTGGGAACAGAATCGTTGCGCCCCATAACTTATGGAACAACACAAAATCATCCATCCGTCTCACATTTATTAATAGCTAATTGGATAATTGGTTTTATTTCACTACATCCTACTAAGTAAGGCTTCAGAGTAACTCGCACAGAATAATAAATAATAATAATAAGTAGTACCAACACAACCAACTGCTTTCGACATTGAACACATTTGGTCGTATTGATTTATAAAAAAAATTGCCTGAACACACCTTTATTCTCTTATCAAATTAACTTTAATCGTATTGCATCACAATAAACTTAAACTTTTAATTAAACACATGATTAGAAATCGAAAGAGCGTCCGCAAATTTGCTCAAATAACAGATGACCCGGAGAGCAGAACAGTCTTTCAAATGAAATGGGATGTATTTCTGATGGGCCTTGAAATAGGGGATAAAACCTTCTGCGCCATGAATAAGTACGTCAGGCTGAAGCGTAAACCAGTAATACCATCCATCCATGGAGTGACAGGCTTGGTATATACAGATATAAAAAAATCTGAGGCCTTCGCGGACATTGGCTATCTAACCTCGTTGGAACTCATTTATACAGAATGAATTTTTGTGTGATTTTGTATGCAAAAATGATTAATTTGCTTGTCAGTGTAAATGACAGTGTAAATGTAAATTAGTCAAGCCTTTGCTTTGATCAACATTTAGGTTGCATTTTTATTACTATATTGCCATCTTTTTATCAATGTTGCCATCTTTTTTATACATAAGGAAAGAGGTAAATCCGAAAATGTATTTATATTAAGCATTTTGTACCGAAAGTATTTAAAGTTTGTTTCTGATTTGATATTAAATATCCTCGTATTTGATTTAATAATTGAAATTGAAATTGTACTCAAAGCGTATTTTCACACAAATTTTGATTTATTTTATAATTCATTAAGTGTCTTTAGTTGTTAAAATAAAATAACAAGCTGTGTTCATTCTTGCACAGCTTGTTATTTTATTCATGTCATTTTCTAATTTATTTAAAACTTATTTTAATCATTAAAAAATTTTCAATATTCCATGTCCATATTAAAAGCAAAGTTGTTTCCCAAAATCATCATTCCTAACGTAGACAAATTTATTTTACGGTCTAGTACCAACTGTGCATTGACACCCAAAATTGATCTATTTAGTCGAGTAGCTGTGTCAACTTTTGAAGAAATCATTTTTTTGTCTAAAACTGTACTTATTTTAGTTATAATTTTAGAAACCGTCTTAGGTATTAACAGTTTAATGTTTTCGGCATTATGTTAATTGAAAAATTACTACCTATAGCAGTCACTCCAACATTTCAAAGGAACACCCATTGATGGTAATAAGTTTTAGTTAATTTACAGTATTTTTTAAAAAATAAATAAATAAAAAATCAACAACTGAAGAAACAGATGCACAGATACCAAACTATATGGTACCGAAATAAACTGATATATTTTTTTTGGTTCGGTTCCGGTTTTCGTTCCAGCAAAAATCTGGTTCGATGCCCTGATTAAAACAGAGCTAATTTTAGCAGCTGTCGTCAGCAAATCGAAACAATCATGTGTGCTCACGATTGAGAGTAACCGATTGTACTTATACTCTGTTACTCGTTATTTGAGTTCGTGAATACCTCGAATGCTATATCACACCTTTTATTTATAAGTTTTAACAATAATTCATGGTTTTTACTGTCACTTCGAATGACAAAAGCAATTGACTACTTGGCTAAATGCGTTCATATTACATGTCAAAATGCAACACAAAATCGTTGTAATGTTGAAGTTTTAGGTTTTTCGTATGTATTGTTTAGTTGGTTCAGTAAATACGTTTAAAAATAAAAATTTAAAGGAATGGGTTTGTGAGGTCACATCGAGGGTATAAGACAAAGAGCGAGATTTATGCTCACTGCGTGGTAAACTAGCAAAAGTTAGTATGTTTGCAAGCATCAGACGTAGGCAATGACAGAAATGGTGTTGCTGTGAGTGGTAATAGGTTGTTAGAAGTTAAAGAAAACCACAGGTCGGCCAACTAATAATGCAAACAATATTAAAGCAAATTTTATCAAGTTCTTTCGTAAATCCAATTATGAAGTTCTTTAACAAAATTCTTATTACTGCGCAACTCTATTTTGACAAAACTTTAATTCGTGACAGTCCCACGACACCCAACACCTTCTGCCATAGAAATTCGCATATATTTTTGTTTTTAAGCTCCTTCGATAAATAATATCTGCTCTATTTTTGTATTTTTGCATCCTGTAGTGTATTTCCTTAGGAGCCTAATTTAACCACCTTTTTTGAATTCCTTGTTTGGCAACAATAGTCGTTTTTGACGTGCTTAGACTTGGAGGTATGGTCTATAGTTTTATATAATTTATATTATTTATCCTTTTTATGAAACAAATAATTATTGAAGTTTTTATATGTGATTGGTCTCTTATCGAAGTTTTTTTTTAATCATTGACGCCAATAAAACTGACCAATATTATATCATATCATTTAATATATATTATATATATTATTTATATATACCATATATATATTATATATATTATATATATATATATTAAATATATATTATATTATATTAATATATAATATATATTATATTAATATATATATATTATTTAGAGTTTTATGAACTTAGACTTAACATATGTTAAGTTTGCAATCTGGTCTCACTTAAAACAGTGGTCAAATGTGAAGGAATTGGGTATATGTTATCAACTAATTTTTTCATTGCTACACAGATGGTTTAGAAATCGAATTTCTAAACCACTTGTCCACTGCATGTCATTGAACGGACAATATTTGAAACTGATTATGACATGACCAAAACTAGACATAGCTGTAAAGTAAAATATATTTATTATAGTCAAAACCATGAGAATCGAATTTCAATATACTACATTATAGTACTTTACTTACTAATATTATTACTTTAATAAAACTGGCAACTCTTGAAAAATATAGCAGCTGACTACAGTAGCTAGGTGAATAATTGAAAAAAATCTTATAATTTTATTGTTGGAGTTATAATAAGAGTTTATAGATATGTGGAGGCGAGTACTTGAGAAAATGCGTAACATCTGGAAGATGACACAACCGCTTGCTTTGCGTTGTTTGCACGTTAGGTCCACATTATATCCAAAAGCAGATGGCAAATAAATATATAATGCAATTTTTGTAAAACTTTTTGACAGAAAAACCTTCCATGTAGATATACCTGCAAAAGAAGACCCATCTAAGAACACGGTACTATTTAGTAAGGATGGCAACATAACACTTATAGGACTGAATAAGGATAACGATGGAAACACCATTGATGCTGAAACGGCAATAAAGATATGTGATGCTTTTATTAAATTTGAATCTGATGATGCATCTCCAGTAGCAGTGCTTTATGGTGTAGGTGAGTCATTTTGTACTGGATTCGACATATTAGATTTAGCAAGTGATGAACGCAGCGAAATTAGCATGGATATACTTATGTTACCAGAGGGTTCTGTGGGACCTACACGGCGAATGTTAACAAAACCCGTTGTTTGTGCGATTACTGGTTACTGCGTCGCTAGCGGTATGGAATTAGCACTTTCGTGTGATCAGCGAGTAATGGAGACTACAGCTAAAATGGGTTTTTTTAATCGGCGCTTTGGTGTGCCCATAATAGATGGGGGTACGGCACGTTTACCAGCAATAATCGGTATATCTCGTGCACTTGATTTAATACTTACAGGACGTATTCTCGAAGCAACGGAAGCCTATGAAATCGGTGTTGCAAACAAAGTTGTACCAGTGGGAGATGCTCTTAAAGAAGCTGTAAATTTAGCTCAGTTTTTATCAAAATTTCCACAAGAAGCACTCAAACATGATCGCAAATCCATGCAAGAATCTTCATTTGAGGCAATTGGTTTTGAGAGCGCTATTCAAAATGAGATTATGAGTATTACGAAAGAAATTGTAGATGAGATGCAAGACGGAGCGAAATGGTTTTACAGAAGTAAGTAGATTTTTATTTATAATTCACAAAGAAATTTATAATTTCTTATATATGTTGTTATTTTTTCGAATTTTTTATAGATTTCAAGATCAATAATACTGGAACTTGGATGCCAGCTGAAATGACAATGGCTGATTGGGATAATAAAGTCGTTGTCAAGGAAGCAGCTAAAGTGAAAAATTTCAAGGATGTTGAACACATTCCAGTTATTAAACAAGTTATTGGACCACATAAGAATGACATTGAAAAAAACGCTGTATGTACGTCAGAAAAAGAAGACGGAAATGACAAAGACAAAAACAATAAGTGATGATAAAATATTGAGCAGTTCGTGTTAAATTTCTTGTTAATGCCTTTTTAGATGTTATCGATTATTGTTTGTAATTTGCAATTCATAATTTATCAAGTATTATTATTATTTACATCCCCCTTCAAACGAAGGGACTTTAGTTTCACGCTGTAGTAGTTGACGATTCTCACTGTAGTCCAATTATTTGAAATATAGTAGCCAGCGACCGTAATATTTCATATTGACTTCACATTTCACCTTTCTAGTTACTGCGGTTTAATAATGCGTTGGGCAATACGAGGGTCACTATTTATATTTTGAGCTTTGGCAACACTGATTGTTGTCAGTTGTCATCTGATGTTTCCATATGAAAGTTTGACATTACTAAACATAACGTACCTTGCACTTTTTGTCAAAAGAGCGTTATTTGTGTTCGCGAGAAATGAAAAATGGAAACGTGGATTATCAATATTTGGCTATGAAGCTCCATTCCTTCCCACTGTGAAACGCTGATACAATGATTTTAATCATGGCTGCAGTTTGTGCAATGACGAAATTCACGAAGTTCGTGAAGGTCATCCGAAATCAGTTGTTCAGTTGTGTCAGAAAACATTGATGTTATGCAAAAACTGATACTCGTAATGCAATATCGTCATGCCACGTACTATGAGATAGAGGTTGAGGTGGAACCCTAGGCATTAGTTCCACCAGCATATATAAAATATTGTATGATCATTTAACCATGAGAAAGATTTGTTCTCTTACAAAAATGCTCGTGTCGATTAGTGCACATAAATGCTTAAGATGTACAAGGGTGGTGCTTCAAAAGACGTATATGAGTATAAGATTGTAACAGGTGACAAATCATGGATACGAGTATATGCATATGAGCTGGAACGTAAACAGCAGTCACAAGATGAACCAAATCCAACAAAAGTTATTCGTGCTTGAAGCATTTCGAAACAAGTGGTTGCTTGTATTTTTGGGAAAATTGGTCATGTGACAACTATACGAGTACCATAACAGGAATGTGTAACGGTCAATTCCGAATGGTATACAATCGAAAGTCTTTAGTGAAATACGAAAAACAAACAGACGCCGTCGGATTATTCTCCATTTCCATCAAGACAATGCGAGTGCACACACACCTCGTCTAACAACCGACTATTTGAACATTCAAAAAATCAAATTAATAGGTCATCTGCCGTACAGGCTGCGAACTGATTTTGCACCCAATGACTTTTTCTTGTTCCCGAACGTCAAGAATAAGTCGCGACAATCGGATTTTTGTCGGCGAAAGAAACAGAAGCCGTTGTTGCTTTTAAAAACCATGTTTTGGAGGTGTTTGAAGAAGATTGGAAGAAATGCTTTGACAAATATGGTAGTTCGAACACACGCTAAAGTGTATTAATCATAGCGGAGAATAATTCGAAAAACATTAAAGCAATTTTCAACAACAATTTAGTACTTTTTCATCAGTAGGTTCTAAATATAAATAGTCATCCTCGTAGACTTAAATTATACTAGCGTGATCGTCACACGCTTAAATGATTGTCTGTAGAAGAAAATTATTTTAGTTCCTCATTTTCCGATTTAACTTTTCATTCAGTTCTACACTACTAGAAGTCATTTGGCTAATTTTATATCAATCCCTATTGTAGATTTTAGTATGACGGTTTTATTTCTATCCAATTACACCAAGTTTCAAAAATAAAAAATCTATAATTATAGAGGAAAATATGCCATTAGAAGCGAAATCAATACATATTTTTGAAAGGACCTCAAACTGCGCAATAAAATTATTGATCTTCACTACAAATATAAGTCCAAGAAATGGACTATAAATGGAAATTTATAAATGAAGATATATAAACACATCGTTTTTGTTGTTTTTCTGCATTATCACAGCTTTAAATATATACTTACTTAATACTAGTCAGTATTAGTTATATGAAGATTGTACTCTCATACTAATTGTTGGTATGAAAACCAGAAAAACTCTGTGTACAGAAAGTAAATAATAATAACTAAATTATTTAGTTAGTAATAACTAAATAAGTTTTTCGATTCAGTTTAGTTTTTTATTAATGCTTTTATTCATTATCTTCATTTTATGCTAAAATTTATTCCTAACAATTGAGTAGAAAAATTACAATAATTAAAAATGTAAATAATCAATGTTGTCGATGGCAAATAAAGTCTGCGTACCAAAGTTCAAAAAGTGTCGAAATCTGTTATTTTTTTAAAGATATTATGTTTTCAGTAACTTGTCGGATAACCTTCCTTTTTATAACCTCCATAAGTCGTTTTCGCTTCGACTTGACTAGCTTTGTTGCGGGGTCATATTTCTGAAAATATGGGCAGGTGAGGCATGGTTACAAAATATAAGAGGTAATACCCCACTTCCTTCGTGGGGGTCACTGAGCAACAAAGTCGATCTTGCGCTGGTTTTTAAAACCACATTTCGCTTTGTATTTGTCTTCGAAATGTGCATCACAAATGTACGACTTTTTACTTCGTGTAATCTTTGCCTCCGAAGCATAACAATTTTGCAACCATAGCCGGGGGAATTTGTAAAATTTCTGTTATTTGAATTGCTAATTTAATAAAAATTATATATCATCAACAGCAACATATCAAAAAAAAAGTTGTCGCTTCTTCTGAAACTAAATATTATTCCAATAGGCGGTCAGTAACGATTTTCTCTCTATTTCCTCATTTTCTAAATTGCACTTCACCAATTGCCCTTTCGATTGCAAAATTCATGAAGCATAAGAAGGTACATCAGAAAATCGCCCCATATAAATCACACAAACTAAAAATATAAATAGAAAATATAGTAGCAATTGCTAAGCGCCTGCGACTAGTTCTAAACTAGAGAATTCAGTAGTCCCCAGGCGTATAGTACTAGTAGCTTCATAATCCATTTTAAGTGGGCTCAACTGGTGGATTATACATAGAGCTGTCATTGGTGGAGTCAATTGTCCCCGTACGACACACCTCGGAATTAGTCTTTTCACTAGCTCCTAAGGGATAGAATGGTGTCAATTGCTCCCGTATCATACACCTCGGCACTAGTCTCTTCATTAGTTCATAGGGCGAACAATGGTGTCAATTGTACACGCACTATACACCCCGGCACCAATATTTTCACTAATTCTTATTGGAAAATAATAAAAAAAACATGCATTTTATATATAATTATATATATATTTATTTTAATATATGTATATACATAAAAATATTTTTATATTAATAAATTACTTTTTAGCTGATTGTGCTGTAGTTAAATCAGATCATCTAGGGATTTAACTGATGATCTATAGATGATGTTGCAACCTTGTCTTTAATGAAAATAAAAAAAATATGATTTATTAATAAACAATTAATTTAACTGAATTTGGTACTTACATGGAGATTGGACACATTCATTCGTATTGATCGCATCGTGTGACTGAATGACTTATATATAGCGTTCTGTTATTAATTATATTAATTCTAGATATTATTATATATTATTTTACATATTTTCATATTTAAAATCGATATCAGTTGGCATTACTTGATCTTCATTCATAGGTTCACAGTCGACCAAGTATATTTCAAATGTTGTATGTTTTTACATACATTTTTACATATTACTCTCATTTTGTTTATACACAAGCACGGTTGCCACTTATGGTACTTTAGTATCAAAATTGGTACTTTTTTTTTCGTTTGGTACTCATGTTCAAAAAATGGTACATATTTGACGATTAAGTTTGTTTATCATCTGGTTTCGTATTATTTAAGTTGAAAAATTTTTTCAGCTATCAGACCAACCACAATAAAACGCTTTTATTTAAAAATTTTAGAAGCAGATATTTCGTTCTTTATTTTAGAACATCTTCAGTGCTTAATTTTTTAATAAAAAGCTTAACTTAAGGTTTATAAAATTACAATTAAAAACAATATATACGTAAAGTAACATATATATAAAATGACACTATTAAAGGCACATATTTGACGACCCAACTTTATTGTAGATATTTCCAATTAATTTTTTTTTATAAATACAACTTTTCACTATTTCATATTTTGCTCATTTATAACACTATGAAAAACACAGAACGAAAAAACAAAAAGGTCCAAAAAAATTTTGGACCTTTTTTTACAGAAAAGGTACCTTTTTAAACCAATTTTGGCACAGAAAAAAATTTTCAAGTGGCAACCGTGTACACAAGCATAAGCAGTGGATTTTGTTTCAACTAGTGAATCGTTGCATTACCAGGGCTCAAAGAATGCACTAGTTTCAAAATAAATAACTCCAAAATATCGGTGAATTTCTTTGTTTCTCATTTGTTCTAGATCTCTCTTTTATAAAATTAATAGAATGCAGTATTAAATTTCGTACAAGAAAAGTATTGAGAAATTTATATCTTCTACGTGGCGATTTTACTCATCCTCATGGACCACCGATTTCACTAGTTCCTTTAGACCACTTCGTGTACTAATGTCTAGCGACAATTGTCTCCTAATGATTTGCTGGGAGTTTCTATACTATATCACTAAAAACACTAAATACAAGGGGACTTCTCAAATGAGCTTTTGAAAAATTTGTCTCCAAAAACATTAGGCCGGTCAAGAGGAACGCTTTGTGTTTGTTCTCTATTTTTGGTTTTGCTTGTAAATTTGATATAAAATGCATGCATTTTTAGCTAAAGAGAAAGAGTGCAATATTTGTTTACCTCTGTTTTTGTGTTTTACTATATTTTCTTTTGGAGACATGTTAACATAGTCAAAATTCAGACATGTTAACATAGTCAAAATTCAGTTAGACATTTACATCGTTTTGAAATTTATCCCTTGCATCAATATAGAAACCTTTCCTTCGTTTTGATTAATTAAATTACTGACATGAAATTTGCAAATGTATATAAAAGGGGGTAGGAGCCCTTTAATCAGCAAATTTCGTTGCTTGAAATTCATGAACTCACATCATACTCTCTTCCCTCTCTCATCTATTGGTAGCCGGTTCTCAAGTTCATGTTCATGTTACGTTCATGATAATGTAAGTTCAGGTGTATATAAAATTTTTAAACGGTATACAAGCTATGTCCTTAGTGATAAGTTAATAATAATTATTGTAAATAGGTCTTAAATAGTTCGTAAATAATATAAGCTATCATGTAAGATTAGATTAAGTAATAAATGCAAGATTTATAACTTGATGTTTTGAACTTTAGAAATAAAATATTTTAAAAAACAATATGATGTTTATTAATATACTTTATATCATTGCTACTATAGGGCATAGTACTGTACTACTGCCGGTGCTTACTAACCTCATAATAGGCAAACCTCATATATGTATTTGTATGAAACCAGAATAAAATTTCATCAAAAATCAAATTTAGAATAATTTGAAACTACTTGTGCATTGCATGCACACGAAGTCAATCATATATTTTAGAAAAATATACAAACACAAAGACTATGCAATAACTTCAGAAATATTGCTTCACCTACTTTTGCGACCGAAATTATATAGTAACCCAGCGTACATTTTCAATCGCGGACGAATCGTCCACGATGCTTTTGTGTGCTTTGTTTATCGCGGAAGCGTATTCAATGCAAACGCAGACGATTCTTCCATAAGAATGCAATTAAAATTAAGAATAGATGCGTGATGCTTTTTGTCTGTTGTGTTGGTTAACTAAGGCAAATTGTTGTTGGAAGCCGCGAGCATTGATTAATGCTACATTCACGCATGTAGCAATACGAAAATTAAAAATGTGAGCTATAAAGAGAAATCAAGAACAATTTCTACACACAGGCAATGAAAATCTCGCGTTCCTCTTGAATGGCCTAATATGTGTGGAAATAAAATCGCTTGAGTTGAGAAGTCCTCTTGTATTTAGTGTTCTTGATATCACACACCCCCTCATATGAACATACAAAAGCTCTTTTGTATGTTTCGAACACTTAAGATCATTGTGTTATACGCAGCTTTTGTAAGCTTTTGTAATTGTTCTACAATCTAAAGTTGATATGTGCTTTCATCTGGCTGTTAGAGCTGACTGCTTTGAAATAATGGGAGTCATTTTTTTGATCTGCATTCGAAATCTGTTTATTATTTGTCTGTGACAGGTCTTACTTATTCATTTTAAATTATATATAATACTTTTTGTTTTGTTTTTGTATGTATTTTACAACAACTGTAAATAGTTTTTAATATGAAAATAATTATTCTTTTAATATATATTGGGTTTAAGCTTCGAATAACTTTTACGAAATTGTAAAGACTATTTGAACTACTGAAGAACAAGTTGTATTTAAACCCGAATAACATAATCATCAGGAATATGAACTTTAAAAAGTTGTCTGTATACAGTACACAAACGAAGACGGTTAATTATCCTTTAAATAATGCTATAAAAATATAATTTATTATAACTTAAATATTAAAGCTGGCACTTTAGCAAATATAGGAATGCATTTTTAGTTTCTGCATTAAACCTAGTTGATTATGTTGACATATTAGGTGTGCCGATATGAAATGAGCGTTTATTGGTGAAAATAAAACACTAATTATTAATAGGAAAGTAAAAAACATTTTATTCAAAGTATTGGCCATTGCTTTCTACACATTTTGACCACCTTTCTGGCAATTTGTGGATACCACGTCAAAAAAATTGTTCGTCTTTTAAAGCAAACCAATCAGACACCCAATTTTCGACCTCCTCGTAGGAATCAAAGTGCTGCTCAGCCAATGCGTGTCCCATCGATGAAAACAAATGGTAGTCGGAGGGAGCCAAGTCTGGTGAATACAGCGGGTGGGGTAGCAGCTCCCAGCCAAGTGTTTTGATTGCATCCTGAACCCGTTTTGCTTTGTGTGCAGGTGCATTGTCATGGAGCAGAATTACCTTGCCGTGTCTTCTGGCCCATTCTGATCGTTTCTCGTTCAATGCATGGTTCAAATTTATCATTTGTTGTTCATAGCGACCAGCATTGACGGTTTCACCAGGTTTTAGGAGCTCGTGGTACACCACACCTTTCTGGTCCCACCAAACACACACCATTGTCTTCTTGCCGAATCGATCTGGTTTTGCAGTCGATGTTGATGGTTGTCCCGTATTAACCCATGATTTTTCCGTTTAGGATTCTTAAAATAAATCCATTTTTCATCGCCAGTAACAATCCGATGCAAAATCGATTTTCTTTCGTGTCTTTGAAGCAAAATTTCACAAGTGTTTTTTCGGTTTTCCATCTGTCTTTCATTCAATTCATGTGGCACCCATTTTCCACACTTTTGGATCTTTCCCATTGTTTGTTGTGCAACATTTAACATTTCTGCCATTTGCTTTTGACCCAAAGTGTCATCTCCATCCAATATCGTTTGCAATTTGGCGTCTTCAAACTTTTTTGGCGATCTTCCACGTTTTTCATTTCTCACATCAAAATCATTATTTCTGAACCGTTGAAAACATCTTTTGCATGTTGCTTCTGATAGAGCATAGAGCAAAAAATATGATGTTGTCTGTTCAATGACTTGATGTATACTAAATATATTTCACACATGTCATAGCAAACAAGCAATAAAAAATAAAGGCTCGTTCACAACAAATGTTCCCTGTCGGAACATTTGTATCTTTACGCTCACTTCATACCGGTACAACGGTATATGGTATGTGCACATGAATCGTATATAAGTGACTGCTTTCTTGTGTCATGTGACATCATTGCGAATGTTACTTAGTCTGAGTATTTCATGTGGAGAACAGTTCCAAATAGTTGTGTCTAATATTAAATAAATTAATGTTATATTAGTTTATAACCTTACATGCTGCATGTGTGTAAGCAATCTCACCCAAAAATCTGATGCACATAATGCTTTTTACTTCTGCTCTCGATATAAGAAACAACACATTGCTGTTTGGAATAGATTTTTTGTCACAGCCCATAAAATTCTTAATAATATAAATGTATTAAATTTTCTATTTAAAATTTTCAAATGAAATTAAAAACAATAAATAAAAAATTATGTCTTGATAGATGTTTTTTTAGATTTTATTTATATTTTTATCATTACTTACACCTATCATTCCTTGTTTAAATAAAAATGTTAAAAAGACACCAACGAATGTTTTAAGGAAACTTTTATTAAGTTTAAAACTAAAACTAGTATTATCCTACAATGAGTCAACAGGCTAAGTAAATCTAATGAACTCACTTGGTTCACCGACGTACGAAAACCTTATATTAGATCTTTACTCGATGCTCCTATTTGTATATGTCGCATAAAAAGACTGTCACTTCAAACAATATTTTATGCTACCTTTTAATAGAGGCGGCCATTAAATATTAAAGGCGACAAAAGCAAGTATACATCTTAATTATCCTCTTTTGTATCATTTACTTTGCCCTCTATCGCTTCCCTATTAGACATTCCTCAGAGAGATAAGGAATATATGCATTGGCACAACTTTTGGTTCCCGTTTTCTTGAAGTTCTCCATTCAATTTGCGCTAACCACGGGTTTCGCATATGCATTAGCCGACGTAACTTTTCAGTTGTATTCTAGGGAAGTATTATAATTTAGACAGAATGCGCATAATTCAATATGCTTATGAGACATACAAAACCTTAATGATTGGGTTTTAAAATTACTGGGGTTAGCAAAAAAAATCACCTGCATCGCAATGCACAGTATTCCCCACTTAATTAATCAAAATAGTACTATGTAATAGTATGTACAGACGTTGGGAATGGAAATTATAATTAAGTTTAGTTCTGTGAGATTCAAAGTCGCCTAGTATTGTTTAAGCGATTTGGTTATATACGACTGTCTTTATATTTGCAAATCTTTCGTTAACTGAAATAGCTATTTTAATTGAATCTTACTCAGTGGTTCATTCTAAATCTAACGAAGTAATGTTTTAATATAAATATTTTTTTCCATTATGGTCTCGACATAAAATAAAATACATAATACAAAATACATATATTTGACATAAAATTACATTAAAAAATAAATTTATAAATACTACTTTAAAATATATTAAATAAATATATTTTTCACTTTAAAAGGAGATGCGATAAGATCACGATTTTGTGCAGAACTGCGTGTTTTAGGTTTGAAAAAATTATCGTTTATTTTTTAAATATTTTCAGAACTTCCTGAATAAATAGAAGACATTATCAACTATCATTAAAATTAATTTTATTAAGTTCTATGCACAATAGTGGTTAAAATGGGAAAATTGCTCACATATATTGCTTAGACAGATTTTTAATAGGCAAGGAATAGAAAAATATGCCACACAACCATTGTTTTGATCCACCATATGCGTCGTCTTCACAAAGGCTTCACCTCTGTAACGAATCCCAAATCGAGAAGACGGCATTCTATATAAAAAATGTTTTTCTATCCTTAATATCATCCATTGCACAGATTTTTTTGTGTAATTAATTTTGCAACATCGATTAGACTTAGTTCAATAAGAGATGGTAATATTAGATTAGGGTTAGGATTGCAGAAAAAGAACGCTATAATTTTGCTAAAAAAAATTAAGTATAATAAATGCTATATATATTTATATGCATGTATAATATTATATGGTTAGTTGCGTATTCAGAAAGAGAATTAGCTAACAAATCTCTCCTTTTGACAATATTATTTACATAAAATAAAAACTTAATAATTACAAAAGAAGACAAAACAAAATGGAATGCTATGGCAGTTCAACTTCACAACTTTATCGAGAAGAATTAAAAATGGGCGTCCAACAATTTGTCGCTTTATCTCTTTATCAATGACCGTATCACCGAACTACGTTTTCGAACAATTTCCCATTGCTTTTGTTTTTGAAAAGCGAGAGACTATTTATTATTATATAATATATATTATATTTTTCTATGTATAATTGAATATGAAGTCTTCGGACTTAAATGAAAAAATTGATATTTGCCGAACGATGAGTTGAAAACGAAATAAAAATTGCAATTTATTTGGGAAAGCGTACTTGCTTAGCCTTTGACGAGTCTTTTTTTTTAATGAATAATATATTAAAAAACAATGAGTCAAAGAAGAACAGGTCTAAGTTCAATGCTTAACGATCTTTAACAGAAGTTTTGGTTTTTTATATTAATTATTGAAATTTTATGATGAGGAATGGACGTTAAATAAACTCTTATATTAACGCATACATACTTTAACAAAAATTATGATAGAATATTATACTGACAATAATAGGTTTTTGATCTGGAAACTAATAAATTTGGGTTAAAGTCGAGTAATAACATCCGTTTCGCACGAGAGATTAATATACAAATTAAATTGAAAAAATTTTCTACAATATTAAATTTTTTTTTATGTTATATTAAATTCTTGACATTCGATAGCGTTCTATATGAAAGAATCAAATAACTTTACCTTTTGTTGATATTGTCATTCTCGATTCACAATAACCTTTACAAAAACTTGTTATTTGAGTTGCAGTTGCCGAAAAATTAAGACGCTGTACAAATCAGGAGAAGCAGGTGACAAGCGTAACTAAGTTTATTCATCTTTTATACTCACTACTAATACATAATAGGTCTGTTTCACGAGCTCTTCGTAGTAACTTTGAGTAACACTGTGTATACACAGTGCGTTCCACTAGTAAATTTTTGTGTATTTTCGTGTAAATTTTATTTGTGTTTTACTTGAATTTTACTACGAGTAGCTCGTGGAACAGACCTAATATTAACACAAGGTATTTGCAATGTTAATGAAACAAATTTCAAAAAAAAAAACTTACATTGGTGGCATCCAAATCTATTTCTAACCGTCTTTTAATTAAAAATTCAAGTCCAAAGAAGTACAATTAAAAATATTAATTCTTCTTCAGGATTTTTACAGTTTCATAATTATTATTATATTATGGGAAAAAAAATATTCTCATCACTTTATTATACTCCTTTCAAAGCAGTAAATTAAAACTAACATATTCAAACTAATTGGTAGTTTATTATATATACTGCTTTGGCACACATCTTAATTTCAAATACCATATGTATTTACTTTTTTCTACAACAATAAATTGTATTATTTTTAATTAACCTGGGATAATTCTTTGGAAAAATATATAGATGTTTGAAATTTAAACATTCAAGTGCGCACTTCCGTCGCATCTCTCAGAAAATTTTAATTAAGTAATAATTTGAATAGTTTTGTAAGGTGATCACCTTTTTTAATTAAAATTCAATTCCGTATATTTTTTAGTGGTATAATATTTCTGCACCTAATTGCAACTCTGGCGCATTTAATCGAAACGGATTTTTTATGTCCAAAAACCAAAACAAAACAACAAAATTTCTAATAAAGTGCTTTTATTTTATAAAAACTTCGTGGTGAGTAGGGACCGGGTGGTCAAAATAGCACGACCAGGTGGGGAAAACGGTAATTATGTAACATTAGGACTTTTGTTTTTGTACTGCGTGATGTTTTCACCTCATTGCAGAAAATTTTGAATATTATTTGAATAATCCAGAAAATTTTATATACAATTTTTAGTATAACTCTCAGTTTCTTTTCTTTATCTTCTTTGATACTACTTTCAGGTGGCAAAATAAGAAAGTGATTGTTCTAATATATGCCATTAGAGAAAACGTTAATGGTAAACCTATAAGTTTTGAGGTGCATCAATCACAAAAACCAACGGCACCGATTTAGTATTCTAAAATAATAGCTGCAAATTATATGTTTTAAAAATCGTTTCAAAAATACAATAGGTCTGTTTCACGAGCTACTCATAGTAACTTTGAGTAAACACTGTGTATACACAAGCGCGTTCCACCAGCAAATTTTCAAGTATTTTTGTGTAAATTTTACTTCTGTTTTACTCATGTGTTACTATGAGTAGCTCGTGGAACAGACCTAATATTGTCCAGAACATGAGCTTGCGTTTATATGAAAGCTCTTTGTATGCTAATAGTAAATTCACACTGTCTCATTTAGGCCACTAATTAGGTTTTACTCATTATAACTTTCGTATAAGTTTTCGTATAAATGCTCTTATTATCAATATTATCAAGCTCATGTAAGGTAAAAAATGTCGAATGCATATATTAAAAATAAATTTCCCACAAGGGAAATTTGAAGTAAGTGCCACATGTTTTATATGAATGTAAAATATAAACAAATAGCAGCTGAGCTATAAACAAAGGCACTGAGGAAGTAAACATTTAATGAAATCTCTGTTTTTATTAAGTGAATATGTATATAATGATTTAATATATCAATTACATATTTAATTTTTTTGTGTGATATTTTATTAAGTGAAATTTATAAAAGTTCTATCAACTGCATAAATGTGCTAACTATAAAGTGAAAGTTCACTTATTAATATAAATGATCAAGTGTCTAAATGAGACAGGCAGGGTGAATGTACTTTAATTCAATTGATTTATTTATAATGAGTTCATTTATATAAAGGTTCATTGTATGGTAAATTATTCTTATTAGTGGTCTTAATAAGCGAAACTATTTAAATAAGACAGTAGAAACATACTTAGGGTGTTCAAGGGGCACTGGTTATTGGGTTATGTGCTTATGTGCAAAATGCACTAAATAAAAATATCAAACTTTGCGCGACTCCTGCCTATGTTTACAAATTTATGTGGTTTTGTGGTTATTTGTAGTGTTGATAATAATATAAAACTTAAATAAATGGAATCACAAAGAGGGTTAATTTCACCGAATGGCACCACAAACTGTAAATTTCAAATGGGCATCACTAACATTTGTAGATGGTTTTGTTTGTAAACAAACATTTAAATTTTGCAAAAGTGAGTAAAAATGGTCCATCCAAAATAAAAATCTTCTTTAGTCGAAACAACTTAAAATATTATCTCGCCAATGAATGGATTTCGGCACACTTAGTTCATCTCCTCGTCGAAAAGATGTGATTGTTCTTACATCCTCCAGTAGTTCAACCATTCTTTCATCTATGAGAGCGTACCATTAGTCAAAGCGTGCTGTGTCTATAAATGGAAAAAACTTTGTTTTTTGCAACTATTAAGTTTTTAAGCACATACCTTCGATAAATTCAAGATCCTTAATAACTGCGTTTATTTTCAAGTCCGTAATTTGATTTTTTATACTCTTTTTAGGTATTTTGTGTACAATTGATTTTGAAATTTAAATTGAAATTTCTTTGTACTGACGACAAAAACAAAAAACAGCTGATTGCATAAAAATAACCAGATAACCTACGTAAAAGTCTGTTCACGGTGCACACAGGTTCCTTTTCATTTTATCACCACATAACCCGATAACTAGTGCCCCGTGAACTTCATAACTGTAAGTTATTTTATGAATATATGTTGTAAAAATATTTTCCATATTCAAAAATTTACACTAACATCGTAGAACTTGTAAGAATTGTTTCTGGAGACAATAAAACTTAAAACGGCAACTCTGTCGACAGAGCAAAAAAAGGCTTACAATTTTGCCAAAGCTTAGTTGGAAGTTGACTCTTGTGATCAATGGTTTGGTTTTTTTCTTTGGGCTAGAATTGTTTTATTAAAATAATATCAAGATAGACAATAAACGGGACATTAACGTGGAAAAGATTTTTGCAGAACATTTTTGCTGTATAAAAAACGATCTCGTTATTTACGATGGGATGATTTGATTTCGTATAAAGTCATAAAATAATTTTTTGTTTATTTATTGAGTTCAGATGAAATTATTTATTTAAGTGAAGTGAAGTGTGAATAAATTTGTACTATGCAATAAAAAAATTGCAGACTCGTAATTTTCTTGAATTATTTTTCTTCTTCAAAAAATCAGAACTTCTCCGCATTGTTTTTGGAGAATAAAAATAAATACGGCAACTCTACCGGCGAAGAAAGAACAATTGTCAAAGACAGCAGTTGACAACAGTAGAAGTCAGTTGGAGCGCGTCCTTATATGGTGAAGAATAATTTTATTAAATTGTCGTCAACATAGAGGATAAACGGAAGGTTCACGTTTATAAGAATCTTGCTGAAAACTTCTTACATATTTCGGGTAAGCAGAGATAGACGCTGATCTTGTATATTTTCGACGTGAGTATATACTGAGCATTTATAAAAAATAGTAAATATGTTTCGCAGTTTAATGCTTCAAATCAATTTAATGGTGTGATTTAGTCCACATAAAGTCATAAAATAATTTTTTGTTTACATATTAAGTTCAGATGAAATGATTTGTTTATTTGAAGTGTCGAAGTGTGAATAAAATTGTGTGACGCATTAAGCAATACATTATTAAATAAAGTGACTTAAATATTAATCATTATCTGTTTGCAGTTAAAAAAAACAACTTAGCATATCATAACAGATATATTTCTTTTGTAAATTATCACAAAAGGCAGTCAAACCGATAGTAACTCAATAAGGGTTGCGCCCTCTATTAAAGTTTCATCACGCCTACAAGATAATATAGGATAAAATAGGTAAGCGTCTGGCTGAGTTTATATGTATAATTAATGAATATGTGTAGTGGACGTATAGTTCATTCATAGAATGTTCATAGAATGTAATATAAATAAACAATAATATAATTAATAGATCTAAACAAGATCTCAATTTAAACTGTAGCTAATCGATTTTAAATTTAACGCTAATACGCTAATTATTCTTAATGCATTGTAAATTCTGACTTACTTATGACTATATTTCCACAAATTCAGATGCAAAGCTAGTTGAAAAGTAACTAAAACGGATTCCGTGTTTAATTCAATACTCTTCTAAGTTCGGATTTAATAATTTTTTGAATTGAATTGAACTGTTTTGAATTGTTAGTACTTACTCCTCGAATAGATGTATATTTGCTGACAACTATGTCGTTTTCTAATATGTTTATAAAATTGGCGTTTCAAATTTTGGGGACTCAGGTCGTCTAGAATTTTCTTATTGGATCATATTTGTTGACAGCTATGTCGTTTTGTAGAACGCTTATCAAATTAGACGAGATCTTGAAACATTGAATTTGATTAGCATAAAGTTAATTTGAGTGTACTATCTGCAGCAATTACTTTTACCCAAATTACTTCTATTTCTGACCAAAAAAAAATTTTAGTAAGAATTGATCGTCCTTGAATTTATCCCTAACGATCCTTAACGTTATAAGCACGTTTCTATAGAAAGTATGAATTTTCACTAATAATTAAAGCATTTCCTTTTCCTTTCAATTGTTCTCATTTATTGAAATTGTTTTTGCATTGCATTGCATTGACTAGTAGTACAAAAGCTGGCGAAGCCCGACAATGGAGTTGAAAACTTGGCTTAACACCTTCGCAAGTAAATAACTGAGTTAAAATAGTTTCTGGTAACAAAAACTGTTTTTATTGTTACTCTTGTTGGATTTGTAGTAACTGTTGCAATCGTTGCTTCTGGGTGGAGCTGCTGTTGTTGGTATTGTTTTCGCAGTTGCTCGGAATTGTTATTGCTATTTTGTTATTGTTGTTATTGTTGTTATTGTTGTTATATTGTTATAATTTAGTTTGGTTTTTCGAGCAACAAAAGCAAGAACTCTCGTAATTGAATGGAAATTTTTGTAGTGAAAATTTAGAAAATACAATGGACCAAAGCTGCGAACCAACAGCCACTATATTTTCATCAAAAGCCATACGCACAGTGGACCCAGAGCAGCAACGCCAGTGCCGACACAACAGCTACAAACACAAATGTGCTGGTATGTTCGCACAATGGGACTTTTGGTGCCGCAGTAGAAACAAAGTTTGTGGCAAGTACCACAAACTAAGATCGAGTGCTGCATTCAGTGCAAATCTCTTAAGTATCATTCATCTTTTACATACAATTTTGCTGTTTTTACTGTTCTTACTTTTAATTTTGTTTGTAACTTTTGTTCAGCTTTAGATTTAAATGCTTTCATGGCTTAGACATGGTCCAGGGCTAGGCGGATAGTAGGATAGTGCAAATGGGGAGTTAACCAAAAAAGTTGGTAATTAGTATACATTGTTCGTGAGTTTTAAATGATTACTATGATTATTATTTGTATTATTTTATAGACTGCAAGTCGTTTGTTGCAAACTGCAGCCTTTACTGGACTTATTTGGGTGCTGAGCTAATAAGTCCAGTGTCATTGCAGAATTTGAGCCAACAATTTAATTGTTTAGCAAATATAATTGCAGTTCGAATAAGCCGAACTGCTTGAAAGTGCTTAGTGATTGCTTTGCGAATGCCATGGAAAAGATTTACGTACTCTCATTATTTTAAATTATTGTTTGAATTTCTGAAAGGTGTCTCGGTTTTAAATAAAATATAAGTAGATTGTGCATTCCAGTAGTATTGCCAAATATTTTAAATGAAAATAAAAATATGAATTTGCTTCAATTTGAACAAAAAATATTAAACATATTCCTCTCATTTTCATAATTAATTTGAAAGAATTAATTACTTAGCATACTTAATGCTAAATCACTGCTTAATCCCAAATATTAAATATTACAAAAATCCAAACATATTTTTACTTAATTAAGTGAATAAATTTAATGAAATAAATTAACGGATTTAAATTAAAAAAAAGGCTACTGAAATATAATACTAAAAATATCAGCAAAACTAGATTTGTGCCTAATCGATTATAACGAAATACATATAAAACGACCAAAGGATTAGTTAATTTTTTTTGTCTATTAAATATGTTGAAAGCTGTTTAAATATACATTTTATGTTATTAAAAAATACACACATTTTATAAATAAATTTTAAAATCAATTCTTTAATCTCAGGTAGAACCTTTAGGTTTCAGTGATTTGATATTAATTTAATAATTTCAACAAATTCGTAGTATCTTTACAACATTTACACTCAGCAGAAAAAGTCTGCGTTCACCCACAAAGTTTTTCTTAAATTTCGCATAACTTATTTAATTTTTACTCAAACTGATTTTGTTTTCTGATTTATTTTAACCAAAGAAACAACAATGCAGTTCAAACATAAGAAGTTAATAGTTATTTAAAAAAATAAATGAAACAATTATATGCAAAAGCAACAATTTTCGAAGCAGAAAAAGTCTGCGTTCACTTCTTAATATTAAGATTTGCCGTTAATTTTAATTCGCTAGTAAGTATAAACATGTCATTAGATGATATTTAATTATCAGTTGACTTCTTAAAAAGTCTAAGAATTAATAATTTGAAAATAAAAATTAAATTGAAATTGAAATTAGTGAAATTAGTGTTAGTGAACGACAAATAACTGTTAAATTTTAAAAAGATATTGAAGATCGAAGAATGCAGAGAGTTATAAATAGCTTCTAGGAGACGGATAATTACATTTATCAATCTCTGAGAGCATTAGTTGCCCCTCAATTCTGACAGATAGAGAAAGACGTAGTATAATCAAGCAGGTGAAAGTAAATCCAAGAGTAACAGTCTTCAAACTAGCTGAACATGTTGCCGAAATACTTGAAAACAAAATATGTCCTGATACTGTGCGGAAAATCTTGAAGAGAAGCAAATATTATACCCGGGTTGTAAGAAAAATTAATAAAATTATTAAGCTTTGCCAGAAAGCATGTAAATAAATCTATGGAGTTTTGAAAATGAATTATTTTCCCCGAAAAGACTTAATTTCCATATTTGGAATCAAAGATAGAAAACGTGTGGAGAAAATCGTGTACAGCCAATGATAAACAAAACTAAATTCCAACGGTGAAACATGGTGGTGGAGGTGTAATGGTTTGGGGGTGTATAGCAAGTACCGGATAAATATAGGTATCTAATTATTTTAAAAACAAATTTAAAAGAAAGTGCCAGAAGTTTAGGGCTTGAGGCAACCTTCTTATTTCAGCAGAATAATGACTCTAACTGTACAGCAGTGTTCGTGAGGGATTAGCGACTGTACCATGCTCCCAGGCAACTTTAAACACTACCAGAATCATCAGACCTTAGTCCCATAGAGCATCTGTGGGTTTATTTGGAAAATAAGATTCGCCAGCACAAAAATCAGTTCGAGTAAAAATTAAAAAAGGTATGCGAAATTTAAGAAAAATTTCGTGGGTGACCACAGACTTTTTCTGCTTTGTGTATATTTGTATTTCAGTCGAACGCCTAGTCAGCGCTTCAAAGTGTTTATAAAGTGGTTTATAAAGAATTCATTATAAGTTAATAAATAAACATTTAGCCGTGTTTTTAGGTATTGGCATATTATGTATTATTTTATTTGGAGGCGTTGCGACCTTAAAGATCTCAGTTATTTGAGTTAATTGCAGTAACGAGCCAACTTTCCCGGAATTAGTGCAGAAAACTCTCTCGAAGCATATAGTTTTATTGTATTATTTTCTTATTTTCTTTCCTCCTCTTCTCTTCGTATATTTTCTTCTCTACTTTACTCCTATTCTTTACTCTTTTTCATTTTGCTCATCATCCCTTTTTTTTCTATTTTCTATACTTTTTTCCTTATCTTTATAGGAAAGATTCTCTTTAAGTAAGGGAAGAACTTACTAACATATTTTCTTCTTCTTTGTCTACTCTCTTCTTTTCTCTTCGTTCCTCTTCTTTTCACTTCTTTCCTCTTCTTTTCACTTCTCTTCTCTTCTTCTTTTCTTTTCTTTTTTCCTCTTTTCTTTTTTCCTCTTCTTTTCTTTTTTCTTTTCTATTCTAAATTTGTTTTCTTCTTTCTTTTCTTTTCTTCTTTCTTTTCTTTTCTTTTCTTTTCTTTTCTTTTCTTTTCTTTTCTCTTTTCCTACCTTTCCCTCTTTTTCTTTTCCCTTCTAACCTTTTCCCTTCTTTCCCTTTCTCTTCTTCTTTCCTTTTTTCTTCTTCGTTTCTTTTTTCTCTGCCTCTTTTCTTTTCATTTTTTCACTTTTTCCAACCTTTAATTTTTGTTCACTCCTTATTTGTAGAATTGTTTTCACTTTTCTCTTCTGGTTTTCTCTTTATCTGTCCGCTTGTTTTTGTTCTCTTTTTTCTCGTTTTTGTTCTCTTATCGTTTTTGTTATCTCCCCTTTTCTTTTCTCTTTTTGTCTTATTTTCTTCTTTCTTCTTTACATTTCTTTTCTCTTCTTGACTTATTTCCTTCTTTCTTTTTAATATCTTTTCTCTTTTTTTTTTTTTTCAAATATTCTAACATTTTGAGAGTTAATATCAAAACATTTGGGCTTCAAAAGTCGCTACGTATACGTTAAGTACTTAATTAATAATAATATTAAATAAACGATAATATATAAATAAAATAAAATAATATTAAGCGGAATATGTATATGTTATTCAGGTCAGTGATTTGCATACCAAAGTCAGTGCAATTTGATACTAAGTATCTATAAGACCTGGTTTAATCCGAAATTGGGTAAAATGTCTGTGATCAACAAATACAGCTATAAATAATATAAAATAAATAAACTATGCAATGAAGTATTGTTTTATGCCTGGTCTGGTTTTTGTTTACGCGAAATTAAATCCACTGCACTTAAGATTATTATCAACTATAATTATTGTTGTTGTGTTGCTACATATAACAAATTGTCTCCAATACTTGGATATATATATGTGTGTATATACACAAATAATCATGAAATATGTCTGTTATTCTTTAACATATTTTATTTTATTTTATTTTGTAATGTCTCTTTTTCTTGGAATTCAGTTTTCTGTGCTTCATCACACTAATTTTCCTCAGTAACAATTCATTATATTTCGTTTTTGCTAAATATAAGTGCAGTGGTACTAGCACTTGGTCTGCTCCAGAACTTAAACTCGACCCTAGTATAGCAAGTAATACTTAATAGTTTACTATATTTCTTTTTTTTTTATAGATTTTCAGTCCGACTTTGCAGGACTCTAAAGACATGTTATTATGCTGCATATCATTAAGCCGGTGTGACAACTCCCATTTGTCGCCTTGTGTTTGGTGTCATTGGCGCAATTAAAAACAGCAGTGGGGGAAGGACGCGTGCATGACCGAAAATTGTATAAATGGGCTCAGACATTTTGTTGTCAAAACTAAGCACTTAAATTGATCGTAGCTTTTGCAATTACGGAGACTATTTTATCTGGGAAACCAATATTTAACGAGTGCAACACCTTTTCAAAATAGATAAAAAGCAAATAAATATAGAGGGAGATCACATTTCTATCCCTTGCTCTATGATTATTCTCAACCTATTAATATGGTTAACACAAGATCTTCCGCTCTTAAAAGCCGCTTCCTCTGGTCGTAATAGTACTTCAACAACTTTTACAATTCTTTCCAGTACAACTTTTATAAATATTTTCAAATGATTTTGAAGAGTAGGTGTAAAGTATTCGTTATTAGTTATGCTAGTTAGTCAATATTGGGTTGTCAGTAGGAGCGGTAAGATTTTCAAAGACGGTATATACTTTTGCTTTATATTTATATTTATATTTGTTTTCAATTTAGAGATCTTCTGTGTGATTCTGCTATAGCTAGTCGACTTCTAGATGCTTATTGTGCTGATTAGTGCTTTGTCAACTAGTAGGTGGTGAAAAGTTACTCCATTTTGCCACAACATATATATGATCTATTTGATTTTGTGTTCTTATATCAGGTGATACCCGCGGTTTATATCACATAGCTCTACAAGTCGTTCGCCGTTGTCATTCATGTCACCAAGGCCTTGCTTTCCGATGACGTGTTCTAAATTCCTGATCTTAGTATTAAAGTCGCCTATCACAATTTTAAATCTTACTTCGTCACTTTAGTAATTGCGTCGTTAAGCTTGTCATAAAAAGCGTTTTTATCATTTTCGTTGCTGTATTCAGTAGGCGCATAGCACTGAACAATCGATACATTATTCTTTGTTTGGTATGCCTGACCAAAACATAATGTGACCTTTTGAGGTTCTAATTTATCCACATCCGTTCCATCTAACTTCACTCATGCTCATAAAGGTTAATTTGAAATTTTCAAGTATTTTTGATGCCTGGGCCAGTTTACCAGCGCTATACATATTTTTACATTATAGGTTCCACATCATAATCCATTTTCGTGGCGTTTTTTCGTTGTCAAGTTGGAGTTCAAGTTTGTATTTCTAATAGATATTCTGCGAATCGGTTTAAGCTTCCATCATTAATAGCTACCATCACAGCTATTAAGTACGACTGGAAAGTTACTAATTTACGGAAAACTTGTCTAAATAGATCGAGGAGTCAATGAAAGAGTGCCTTTGACTTTTGCATTTTCAGACAGAGGACTGAGTACGCTGGTCCTGGCTCGGCGCGTTTTTTATAATTTGTGGTAAAAGGTTCACAACGAGAAGGCTTGCCGGCCGACTTATTGAGTAGAAGCTAGATATTGGTATATTACGCTTTCTTGTTTTACTACCGGAATCACTTAACCGTTAAAGAACTGTCGGATCATATTAGATAAAACTCTTTGAACTCTACAATAAACGAATAACGATTTTTATCAAATAATGACTGAAAGCGGTCGAAACAAATATAATATTTACAGATTATTAAATCTAGATAAGATTAGATATATACTCGAATGTAATCGAGCTGCAGGAACACAGTGATGCTATTATGTAACAAATATACTATGTAAACTAGTACTTACAAATAACAAGTTAAAATCGTTTTTTTTTTCATCTTATTTTTGTGTATTTGTAGTATTGCAGTGTACAATTTAACTTGTCATAGCCGCTTATGCCACAAAGTGGTTGATAAAAATGTCGGTCAACTTAAATAGTGGTACGACTTCCAATTTAAATCAAAACATGGATAAGATAAATGATGATGATGTGTCTGCATTCTCGGTTCAAGTAAGAGGAAAAGAAGCACTACGATTTCAGAATAAAAAATTGACTCAACGGCTTAATCAACTTATAACCAACAAAATAGAATTAGATCAACGTATACAGAAATTGGAGGAGAAACAAAAGAAAACTGAAGAAATATTGAATATATTTAATAGCCATTGGAATCAGTTGAATGAAGACGTTCATATACTGCTGCAACACTTTAATGCAGAAAGTCGGAGAGATACGGGGGAGTCGGAGAGATCAGGAGTTTTCTTTCTGAATGAACTCTATTCGTTGGAGAAGAAGGAATTAAATATTGAATTGGCTAACAAAGTGCAGCTATCTAAAGAAGCAGTAACTAAAATTGTTTCAGTTGTTAATTATGTTATGGAAAGAAGTGATAAAGTCGCAGATGTTCTAAAAGATATAATTGCTAGCAGTGGTAATGATGCTATCACTTCGTCTGAATCAGTAGATGGAACTATAAAGTACTTGCATGTTAAATTAATGACTGAATATATTGGGTTGCAAAAGATGAACATGAACTTAATAACGAAAAATCATAAAAAATCGCTTGAACTAAAGTTGTGTCAACAGAGACTCAACAATTCGAGAATTAACAGTAATGAGCTCAACAAGCAAATAGAAGAAGTGCGTTATGATTTCGGTAAAATGATTAACAAAAATTTGAAACTAGAGAATTACTTGGCAGAGTTCTTTGAAAAAATCAAATCTTTCCGTTTAGTAAAAAATTCAAACAAAAATCCAAGCGCTTTAGCAACTAAAATGATGGCTAATATATCTCGTGAAAAATATGAGGAGCTGCAAGATGAGATGAGAGATTGCCGTGAACTAGCTGACAATCGTCATGTCGAACTAGATAAGTTACACTCAACTCATTTAAAGACACTAAAAGAAGTCGAACAGCTGAAAATGTATGTAAGTATATCTTTTCATTGGTTCAGTTTTTTAAATATTTTATATGTATTTAATAATTTTGTAATTTACTTAGCTCAACCACTTACCAGAATCAGCTATAGTAGAAACGCCAGAATATAAGTGCTTGCAGTCGAAATTTTCAGTGCTGGTGAGAGATTCGTTGCAAATGAGATCTTCGTTCGAAGAAATAAATCGGCAACTAACGCTGAGTACAAATGTGCACTCGTTACAAATTGAAGAAATGGAGAGACAAGAGCAAGCTGCACATCAGAAATTGGAAGACGAAATGAAGCAGAAGGCAGATTTAATTAAGGAGTATCAAATGAAATGTAATCGTCTACGTGCTAAAATGAAAGAAGACAAAATTCTCACTGAGTTAACTACGCCTATCAATCGCGAAATGCAGTCTCTCATAAAATCTATACTATCTCACAACGAAGTTCTCAAATCTGAAGTGGAATTGTATAAGTCCAAATATAACAGTTGCGCTGATGAAAACGTCAAGGTAACTATTAATACTTAATACTTAACTTATAGCTCAACCAGCTATATGCTGCGTAAATTTTTTTGTCATTAGTGAGTGGGTGATATATGTTTACATGTTATCATATGCATTATTTAAAATGTCTTTATATATGCGGGATAATAATAGCTTATATTATGCGGGATAATACCAACTCGCATTGCCACTGTAAGAATTACTTAGAACTTGTCTTTGCAATTTAAGAAAAACAACAATGACATAAATGTTCTCAATATTAAGTTGACTAGTATGATTTATTGAGTAAATATAGTGTAAACACTGTCCAGTTGACTACATTGAGATCTAATAATAGACACCGCCGTTTAAGCCACATTTCGACACACATTTACTAATGTAATTCACGTTATTTTGAATAGATTCAGGTTGGTAGTGGCAACTATTCTATTTGATATTTATTTGATTTAAGTCCTTTCTTTGACACATACAGTGGAGACGACTTCGATATCCAGGGCTTAATGTTCATTTTTTTCCATTTCGTTATATGTCGCTAAAGCTTTCTAGCTGTTTCGATTTCTTTCCGCTGCCGTTGTATTATAATACAACGTCTTGAGTATTTCAAGCATTTTTGTGGAAACTCCATAATTATTTAACTCATAAAACATTGCTGTTTTGTCAATACAGTCAAATAAGGCTTCAAAATCTAAAATAAATATCCAACATTTTTCATTTACCATGTACAATTTTACAATATTGCTATAATGGAAGCCTTGTCCACAGTCGAACATTCTCGCCTGAAGCCTGCTTGGTATTCCAACTTTGCAGTCGTGAAGGCAGTTTAGCTATACTTTTGCTTTCGAATCCCCTATAGTATATTCGCCTTTAGTGTATAGTTTTTTACGTTATAATAAGTATTTCAAAAACTCTGCTGGAATTCGTTCATCTCCGAGCACTTTGTTTTATTTGCAACACTATAAGACCTCTATTACTTCAACTGTCTCGATGCTTTCGTCTAGTTCCTTGATATGAAAAGTGATTTGCGTAGGTAGAACGAATTGTGTTTTCTGTTAAACTTAAAAGTTTTTCAAAACACGTACCTCGAAAGTTCCAAAAGTTTTTATAGTCTTTTATTGCAGTCTATATTCAGTGATATAATCTGTCCCACATGTCCTTTAATTTTTTAGCTCAAGCACCCTAACATTTGCCACCTTAAAATGAGCTGTTCCTTCATAGTACACATCCTTTTCAATACCTGAAAAAATTAATATAATAAAAATACACTAAAAAAACAGTTTATTTTTAAGACCGGCAATATGATATGATAGTGAAGTTATATTCTGTGATATTGAAGTTATATTCATTTTAAGTGTGAGCACTTAAAATGATATTGACAAGATAGAAATACTGTTGGAACGAAATTTTCTTTATTATAATCTGACACATAATTTTTTTTTGACTATTATTATCGGCGTATGTCCGCCGAGGCCACGAGTTACATTATTCATTCGATCAGTCGAATTTTTGACTATTTTTTCCAATGAAAATGGTGTAAATGGTGGCATGAACATTGGCTTCCAATATTTCAAGAGCTGCTTATTTGTCAGCATAAACCAATGACTTGACATAGCCTCATAAAAAGTAAGCGGGAGATATGGTAATTACATTTTATATACCAGTGTTTTATTTTCTAACGAAAGTGAGTTAGATCTTAGCATCCAATATATTTGGACAAATTTTTGTTTCATTTCATTTCTTTTTTCAATAATGTGATGTTTCCAAGTGAGTTTTTGGTCTATTATTCAAAGTTATTTGGCTTTGGTACTTGTTGGTATTGGTACATCATATATAACATAAGCAACTGCTTATCCGCAAATTTTCTGTTAGTATACGTCACTTGTGTGGTTTTGTCTCTACTGATTTTTACATCCCAATGCAAGAACCACTCAGAAACTATGTTTGGATTCTTTTGGAGTTCACCTCTAGCGATGTTAACGTTGGAGTCTGACGCGAGTAGTACAGTATCGTCTGCGAACGTAGCAATAATTTCATTTGCATTAGTTGAGGTTGGGATGTCGGCTGTGTGAAGTAGATAGAGTACAAGGCCTATTACTCTACCTTGTGGGACACTCGTTTCTATGTTTTTAAAACCGGAGATACTGTCTTTGTAGTTTACGTAGAAGTAACGTTTACCGAAGTAGCTCTTAAGAATTTGAACATAACTCTCAGGAAGAATTTTTGATAATTTTTTAATGAGTCCATCATGCGAAACACTATCGAAAGCTTTCGCTACATCTAAGTATACTGCAATTGTGTATTTTTTTTTAAAGCCCATTGGAATTTTGTTAATAACACAGTGTACTTACTGGATAGTTGAGTGTTTTTTACGGAAACCGAATTGATGATCTGAAAACATTTTATTTTGGTGTAGAATGCGGTCTTGTCTTCTCATAAATACTTTTTCAAACAGCTTAGAGAGGCAAGGCAATAGGCTTATGGGTATGTAAGACTACACTAGACTTGCATTTAGGTATGGCTACGAGATCAGCTACTTTCCATGGTTTTGGGAAGTATTTATTTTTAAGTATGCAGTTGATAAGATTACATATAAAGATAAGGCCGTTGTTAGGCAGTTCTCGCAGGATCTTACCAGTAATTCCGTCATATCCCGGAGTTTTTTAAACATTAATTATTTCTGCAATTATATTTTGCAGCTCATTGATAGTACGACTTTGGCAATTTTTTTTCGTAGTTTTCCATAAGGCATATTTTGTTGCTTTATTGTGGTCAAGGTTGGTAAGGTACGTCGTTGTATTTAGTTGCTTGTCTTTATTTAATAAATCCTTCATATTTTGCGTTAATTTGCATATTTTCGGCTTAATTACAGGCGCTCGGTTTAGTTGCCATTGTTTTCTCGGCCTTCTCTTAGGTGCTATTATTTCCTTAACTTATGGTGACAGTTTATAATATTTGATGATCATTTTTATTACAGGTATAGAGCCAGTTATGGCTGCAATTGTTGTGTTGTTTGGATAAGCAAGAGAAACATTTAGTTGAAATTTGTCATTTACGATTTCACGAAATGTATCCCAACAAGTTTTGTTGTTATATATATACTTGCTAAAGTCGTTCGGCTGCACTTTTCTATAGTAGTAATTAAGTATAATCGGAGAGTAGTCTGAAGATAGGTCAGTTGATGAGCGTCTTTCTAGGATCACTTGGCCAATATGTGAGTTCCCCCGTGCTGAGGAAAGAGGATTTGTTTAATGCTATTGCTTCATGTAGGTATTTACCTTTCACATTACTAAACCTCGACCACCAAATCTGGTATTTTACATTGAAATCTTCAGCATTTATGAAGCGATCTCCAAGTGATTTTAAAATTTTTAGATATTCTTCTGCAGTGTTGTTCAATTTGGGTAGACAGTAAATAGCCGCAATTATGAGGTACCCTTGATGATCGTCATTTGCTACCGTTGTAGCCTTTATATTTTCGAAAGCATATTATTTTACTGTGCCTCCGTGAGCTTTGTCATCGTGATGATTTGTGGAATAAATATTTTAGTTCGGGATAGCAATGTATCATATTGATGTTAGGTAAGATTCTGATATAAGAAAGATATCTATTTTATTTTTATTTAGATAAGCTTTTAGCTTAAGTACTTGTTTAATGAGACATCTTAGTGATTTGTGGGATAAATATTGTAGGTCGGGATAGCTATGTATCATTTTGATGTTAGGTGAGATTCTGATATTAGAAAGATGTCTATTTTATACTTGTTTAATGAGATCGTTTGCATTCCAGGCAACTATTTTGATGTTACTTATGTTGGCTATCAATTATCGCTATAAGTATTGTTATTTTATGCATCGCAGCTACTTGGCATAATTGTTTTACCATCTCTTTTAATTCTCTTATATCATTCTTTGTTTTACTTATCACATAATTCTACGCAAGTACTTCTGCGTAGGTGGTTTCTTTGCACATATTTTGTTTGCTTATTTATTAATTTTTTTATTTTGTTTAAGACACTTTAGTGGAATATGCAAAACTGTGTAAATAATTCTCTTGAACTAAAACTTTTAAGCAAAGATATAAACCCGGAACTTCGTTTGTGAAACAAACTCCTATAGTTTTTTAGAGAAACAATATAAGAACACCTTTGAAATTTTGTTGGGTATTTTCATAAACTTTCCATAAATACTAAAGCTTAACACAACGTCGAGATTTCAATAGATATCGATATCGTTCTTTAGCAACCCGTGACGCAACTGACCGCAGTGTGACGTGATATGCAAATTTTATGCAAACAAATTATAGACGGACTATAAACGAATTAAAAAGAAATTCGAGTATTTCCTAAGATCATGAGTCGTGGCAATATTCGAAACGGGGTTGTATGGTCAGCTAAATTTCAATAATTTTACTAAATTTTTGTTCTTGTCTTTTCTTTGCTATTCGAATCCGTTTAATAAAATTTTTCTTTTGCTTTAATAGAAAACACTTTTTTATATTTCTAGATGCTGGAAGAACTTCTAGACACTTCAAATAAACTACAATTATATAATATGCAAGAAACATTATCCGATGATGGAAGCAAGCAAAAGGCTATATGTGTGCGCACAAAAGACCCCCCAGCATATGATTGTAAGCGCGCAAGTCAACATAACATTGGCTCTTTTTGTGAAACTTTTGGAGATCCACCCACAGGATTAATTGAAGAAAGTAAGAAGTTCTTAAATATTGAAGTCATATTTTCTAAGGACCTAATAGTTAGTAAACCATACCGTCTTTCAGATACCACCGCAATATTTCAGGCAAAAATTTTGCGCCATCCTTATGGCATGTGCTCTTGCTTTAAACATGACTTTCGCGGAAAGGAAGTCTATATTCTAACTCCCAGTCAGACAGCTATTAAAGCCTTATCAGCGGTCTGTATTTTATCTAGATTAGTCGAAGAATGTGAGAAAGTTACTAACGCACTAAGTGTGAGGTCCACGGTAACTCTAATTTGGATTCCCGGGCATTTAATATTGTAGGAAATGAGAGCTCAGACGAGCTTGTTAGACTGGGCTCCTCTTTTAAGGATACTCGGCCAGCTACGGTCGGAGGTTGATTTATGATCATCTTTTGCGACAGGCAAATAGTGAGTGGGTCCATGCTGCTTCAGCAGTAGGGTCAACGGCTACATGGCCAATCTATTTCAAATGTAGAACCTCTGACCTTATAGGTATAGCAAATCAGAAGTAATTAGGTTAATATCTGTCTTCACACTGGACCATAGGACGACATGGAGCTTGGCTTGGCGTACCCTGCGGTTTTTTCTACAATGCGTGTCTATCAGCTCTCGAAAAAAAAACACCAGAACACCGTCTGTGTCTATGTCTACGGTCACAACTAGGCTTAAGTTTGTGGAGCCCTCTTCTTCAATGCACTCGGTGATATCCCTAGTATTAGCATCAGTCAGATTTTGGCCTTTATAAATTCTTCTGGCGGGTTTTTAGCTAGACCTTCTTCTTACTACCTATTATTACTAGTATTTGTAGATTCAGAATGCCTTTCTTGACTAATTGAGGAGGATTCAGTTTTCCCTCCACCACAACTGACTAACTAACTAACTAACTAAACATAATAGTTGTATTATGAAATTACATACCATATCCAATTATTCATTTTAGTGGACTGCAATGATGAAGTCAAATCTTTCATCGCTTCACAATGTGATATTCGTGTGGAACAATCTGTAACATCAAGTTCATCTTCTCTAAGTCCAGATAATCAATTGGAGGGAGCTATTGTAAGTGTTGGTAGATTCGCTGACATGGAATCAAAAGAGTGCCATGAAGATTCATTGGAAATAGGCACTATTCAGACGCAAGCAGGGTAAGTTTTGTTATAACATAAGACGTGAGGTGAGATTAGCATCAGCATATATCTAAATATTATTGAACGATATTGAGTAATATATTAAGAGATCTAAATTGCCCAATTTAAGCGACTTTAGGTTCGTCTGCCATTCAATATTTAGTTTTTTACAGTGAAATGTATATTTCTCAAGATTTTTTTTCTTAGTTCTATTGACTCTTTTTCAAGAAATATATAGATAACTAGAAGTTTTTATTTGAAAAATAATTAAATAATATTGTAACTATATGAGCCCCTATGCTCCACTAGAAGGGCATAGAACTAGATTACTCGTGCTATATAATATAAGAAGGTTTATGCTGATCGCTTGTTGAAAGTAATATATTTAATATTTTTATTTGTTTTTTCAATTTGTAGAGAAATAAGAGAAGATGATCCTCTAATTGTAATACATCAATTACGCATAGAAAAAGCACAATTGGAGCAGCAGCTTAAAG
>NC_051848.1:86076444-86081425 GCF_002237135.1 Teleopsis dalmanni
TTAATAATTATCACTTCAACTTTAAAAACAGAAAGTTACTTTAAACGCAAGTAATTAGACCTGCACTACTGTACGGATGTGTTACATATAGCAAAGCCTCAAATACTAACTTAAAGCAATTACAGATAGCTCAAAACCTGGCTTTAAGAAAACTGTTTAAGATTCCATGGTATATTAGATCAACAGACATACATAGAGATCTTAGGATTGACTCAGTCAAAAAATATATCAGAGACAGAGCTCTAAAATTATTCACTAAAGTTAATACGCTAATTAACCCCGCCCTAACAATCCTCAAGTCCACTTCTGGACTCACAGGAAGATATACTAATTTAAGGTCCGTCATCAACTAAAAGAAAAAAAAAAATGATATGTTTTTTTTTTTTTTTTAGCCTAGTTAAAGCCTAGTGTGGGGTAGAGATAAGCCCCCCAGCCAATATAGAGTAAAAGTGCGTAATAGCACTAACTCAAGAAGAAGAAGAATCAAGAAGAAACTCGTTGCATGAGAATTTTGTGTCAGGAACAAACTATCCATATAAACTTCAATTATAAAATGTCCGAAGGAACATCGTTCTCAATGGGTAATTTTCTTGCTCTATTAAGCAATATATTCGCCGAGAGAATAACCAACATGGATGGAGTGTCTGTTACACTTTTAGCTAACATTTTAAAGTTAATTCACATATCAAAAGATTTGGACTTTGAGTTACTATTATAGAAATAAGACAAATTGTATGATTGTAAGCAAAAGAAGTTTTTAAGATAATACAAATTTGTTGTTTGCAAAACTATCAACTAAAAATGCAAAATTTTAAATATCTGGAGTGTCATACCATGAAAGCTGTGGTTGTCCTCATGAGAAAGGTTAAATAGAAATAGCTCGGAAGTACCAAAAGTTATGGTTCTATACCATGTTTTTAAAAACAGCATATTTTAATAATCAGAAACCGTTTGAGTCTTGGGTCTTTCGAAACATTCGAAAAGTACTAATTATTAAACAATTTTTGAAATTATTAAAAAATTTGAATTAACTGAAACTGAAACAGTTATTAAATCATCAGTAGCTTTATGTTATGTAAAGGGTATTTAAGTTTCGGAAGGCTTCAAAGCAAATTTCTTTACATATTTTAATTTCCAATACAGCAATTATTACATGTTATTGTTAAAAATATTACGAATTATATAGAAAGATGTAAATTGAAGAACGATTTGGTAAACTATACCATTATACTGGAAAGATGACAGTTATATAAGCGCAAGTTCTCTTAACCTAATCTAATCTATCTAACTATTCAATAGCAAAACCGTTACTAATTAGAAAAAAACAACTACTTAGTAATCGTGTCTTATCGACTTTAAAATGATTATATTCACTCCCAGTATTAGTAGTTCTGATACCATTTACGGTTTGGTGACTATATTACTGTCGTTGAGATTGCCTAAACTCAACCATTATGCTGGAAAGATGATAAGAAATAAGTTCATAAAAAATTACTCATATATCAATGATGATACTTAACAGAATTGTCCTATATTCTATAATTCTGGATTCGATTAGAACTGCTGGAATAACTAATATAAACTTTGTATTCGAAGTGTATTTAGTATATCGAACGAATAATTGATGTGACCTTGAATATCTTTGCGAATCAAGTAATCTAGTACTGCTAAATATGCTCCATATGTAAAAGTCATGGAATGATATAAAAAGTACTTTAATTTTACATGGCTGACACTTCACATGGCTGAAGAAGTTTTGTGACATAATAAAGTTCAGGAAGCAATAAAAATGGTAGCAGGAAAGCCGAATGCAACAAATGCTTTTAGTAAACTATTCTAACAGCTTGAGTAGATTAATGCCGCTCAGACAAGTACATCTATCCGTTGAGCCTGACAAACCAGAGGCGGAAGCAGACTATTTTGCTGGATGCGCAGCAACAAAGTCGGCGCTGCAGTGACACAGCAGCGCTGACTAACGCCTCTAATGTTAAGTGTTGGAGGCGTCAAGTGTTGCGCGTTGCATCATGCACGTACGCTTCCAGTGTTGGCTGTCTGCTGACTGCTATTTGCAGTGTTGCGAAAAATGAAAATTATTTGTAAATGGCTTTAGTGATATTTTATTCGTACCCAGCTTAAGTTCGAGCGTTTTTAAAACTCACTGGATTTGTTTTCCTTCTACACGACGGGAATCTGGCAACGTGGAAAATTCACTTTTCATTTGTTTTTGTTGTGTTCTTGTTTTGCAGTTCTGCTTAAGCGCGCATTGACAGCGTCGCCTTGCCAAAATTTGTTGATGACACAGAAATATTCGCACTGCAAGCAACACCAACTTTTCATTTCAGTTTCCATTTGAATTTTCAGTGTTTTCTTAAACAGTTTTTTGTTTTTTGTTTTTTGTTTCTTGTTTTTTGTTTTTGGTTTTGGTTTTTATTGAGAGTGTACTTATATTGTATTCGTGTGTATGTGTATAGGGGTTTTGGCTGTTTTGATTTTTAGTAACATCCGTTCGGCAGCCGGAAGTGCGCATTAAAATCGTCATTAGTGCCTACAAGCGATGCTTTGAGTGCTTGAAACAACAACAATGCAATGCGTAATTTTCTCGCTTTCAAAGACAACAGAGTTGTTTTATTCTTATTTTTTTTTTGATTTTTAAATTATTTTTACTTTTTGTTGTCTTAATGGTTTTATAAGCACTTCTTCATTTCTCCTACTTTTCCAGTTTCTTCTAGTGGCGTTTTCTTAACGCCACTACCAATGTAATGCTAACATTTTGTTATTGTTGTTGTTGTTATTGTTGTTGTTGTTGTCCCTTTCTTGCAATGTAAAAATGCAGCTTTTAAATTATTAGCAAATTTTTGGAGCTCCTGCTGCCAAGAATTTTTAAATGGGTTACTTAAGTGTGATTTTGGGTTTTAATGTTTAATGCTTTTTTTGCTACAGCTACCGCTACCTCAGCTTCAGTCTCAATCTGTGCCTCTGCCACTGTCGCTGCCACGACCATTTCCATTTCTACCATTGCTACCATTCCTACCACTACTATTATCGCTGTCACATCTTCGCATTTTCATTGTATTTCTTTGTTTTGATTTTTTTTGTTTGTTTTTTGTTTTTTTTTTGTGTATTGTGTTTTGTGTTTTGTGCTTGTTCTTAGTATCTTACTGGAGCGAGTCTTCTTTTCTTATTGTTGTTGGTAATTTAATGGCTTAAATGTGCCTTTTGTGTAATTGCTGTTAAGAACTTTTGTCAATGGTTGTGTTAATGTTAAAAACGTGTTTGCGGGGAGTGTGAGTAGGAAATTGTTATATAGCACATATTTTAAGGCCTTTTAGATAGTGCAAATCATTTTGAACACACACATCTACCCATCTACCCATCTACACACATACAGACATACACAGAAATAGGCACAGATACTGTACACATACATTTTTCAATAGAGAGTGTTATGTGAAGGTGTGAGTTGAGAAGTCAGTGAGTTAATAGATTTTAAGTGCACAACTTGTTGCCACAACTGAGGAATGCTCTATTCAGCCAAGCAGTTTAAAAATAAATAAAGAACTGAAGAGTACAGAATTTTTCATTGAGACAGTTAAGATCGCCATCTTTCAAAATCAGGTTAATAAAAACGAAATACTGCACATTATTTGCTCACTATATGTGAAGATAGTTGTGACGTAGAAAAGGTGCTCTCTTAGATATGGAATGTTATAATAACTATATATATTCTTCAACACCTAGAGTGTTTATATCATAAAAAAAAAAAATTAAGTTACGATATATAGATATCAAAGTATCTGTTTGTGGTTATAACAGAATTGTAAATGCACTAAAATGATAGCTAATTAATTTAATTGAAAGTGGTATAATTAATTTAAAGTGATATACACAAAATACAATCCAAGCACAAAATTATATTCAATTGTTCAAACGTTGACAGGATAAAAGCTGTAGTATTATCAAACTTTATCTATGCTATTAATTAGTTTTGAGGAAATAATAACTATTCCGTCAATTTAAAATAAGATTAAACCTGGTTGAATTAGAGAAGTCGCAAGCATCGCAAAAGTTACAAGAATAGCAAATGTAACAACAGAGTCCACAGTTTGTCAAAATGATTATCTTCCATTAAGAGTCAACAAAATGGTATTCCTAACAGACGTATCAATATAATGCAACAATAAATGTCCTGATTGGAATTTCAAGGAATACCACCGCTACCAATTGAAGCTATACGTATGGTTATAGTTTTCTCCTTAATACTAACATTATAGTACTAAGCATAGTATTAACATTAAAGGTCAACCTATATTAGCCACAATAGCCACAGCTATAGGCTCTTACACCTGTGGAACTAGATTTACAGCTCTGATTGGGTACAGCAAATGAAATTCACTCACCTACCATATATACTTCAAACAGGGAATATTATATATTCAAACAGGAATATATAAAGCTAAGGGCTATTTTACTCCCTTTTTGCGGGGTAGAGCATGATAACAGTCGCAAAATTCATAATACTAGCAAAATTGTTAAGAGTCATAAAATTCTCTTCAAAGCGGTCGGAAAAAATCACTCATGAAAAATTGCCTAAAACACTAAGTTTTTGATTTATTTGATTTTATTCGATATCCGATGAATGTGTGACAACTATTCGATGTGTAATGTGAAATGGTCTTAACATACTTGATAAAAGATTCATAATATACATTACTATATATTAGAAATAGCGACATTCATAAGTTTTATCTTAGATAACGAATTTATAAATTTTATAAATGAAAGATATAAATTAGAAATAAAAACAAGATTTAACTAATGTTTATTGAAACTATGGTCACTTCTTAGGTACAATTCAATTTTTATAACCGCCTAATCCTTATCGTAAACATATTATATTTATATTATTTTCATTTACTTATTAAAAAGGTTCACTTAAAATAATTTATAAATTAATAATATTTTACAGCGCTGGTACTGAGGT
>NC_051848.1:86081525-86101313 GCF_002237135.1 Teleopsis dalmanni
CGAGAGCCATTCTTATTGGAAGCATCTTCGTCAATACAAACTTCGTCAACACAAAAAAACTATACACTTGACTACAACAATAACTACAGAAACAAGAAAACGTTAAACACTAACAAAAACACAAACACATTATCAAAAAGAAGACATTTAAATGAAAAACGAAAAAAAATTGATTAATAAAATGCCAGGCAGTTACGAGTAATAAAATCTAAAAATAAAAGAAGTCGATTGCAGCAAACGATTTAATTACAAATAAAGTAATTTTTAATTGAATAACCACTAACGTTGATGAAATACTCTTACGTACTAATACACACGCTGTAACACACTCATACACCGCCAACCAGACAAACAAGACCCATACATAGATAAACTACTGTGCAAGTGAATGCAAAACACTGTTGCATCAGTGCGATATTTCTGTTTTTGTTTTTGTATTTAGTAATTTTTTTTATCTCACAACTGAAGCCTACTGCGCTGCTTACACAAGCGGGGATTTCCTGTGCTCTGCTGATGCTGCAGTTGTGACAGTGCTGTTCCTTCGCTGTTTTTTGCATGGTGTTTGTGAGTTCGTTATGTACACATATATGTTACTCTACATGTACATACAAATGCGCATACGTTTTAGCCACATGAGGGTTTTTGTAGATTACTTTCTCAGTCTGTTGGCCACACTTGCGCTACGTTATTGCTATTGTTGTTATTGGTGCTGTAGCTGGTGCTGTTGCTGCTGCTGCTGCTGCTGTTAATGTTATAATTTTTTATATAGATTATTTTGCTGAAATTGAAAATACATTGACTTAATTGCAAATTAATTGCTTCATCATTGGTCGAACAAATGCGGAATGCGAAATGCAAATAACCTTTTACAACGGGATCAAGTTCGGAGCTTCATATAATGCATACTTTTTGCTGCCGGTCCTTGTAATTATTCGTGTACTTTTTGTTTGGGTATTGATTTCAAACTCACCAATAATTCTGATACATTGCAAATTGTATGTGGCAATGCAGTGTTGCATTCTTCTGTAGACATTCCGTGTGGAATTCCTGAATGCAACTGGTTTGGGCTGATACACACTGCTTTCAAAATATTAAACGATGTTTTTAGTAAAAGTTTCACAGTTTCAAAAGTTATCTTTAATAATTCCATTATGTATCTATCAATCAGTTTAATTACATGAAACTCAATGATGGTTTTTCCTTTTCTATGCGCACGACTTAATGCTTAAAAACTGTATTAAGTTTGGCATGATGTGTGTAATGCAGACAAAGAGTTTTTTTTAGAGATCCCCCAATTACATATAATTTTATGTCATGTTTGCTTGTTAAGTTGGAAAGATTTGGATATGCTTGTTTATCTTCTTTGATGCAAAAAAGCACATTAGCTATTGAACAACGGACGTCCAATTTGAATTCATCAGTGAAACTATTTCAACTAAATTTGTAACTGAATGATTAATATTGCACTTGAATATATTAATATTGCACTTGCAATGATAACTCAAAAACATGTGTTAAGATCGAATGCAATACTCATAATAAAATTTAAGTGTTCGTACACAAGTAGAACTTATTGTAATTATTATTGCATTATAAGTAATCATTAGTTGTACACAGCATTTACACGGATTTTTGATAGTAAAAGGGTTTATGTTATGTTATGTTAATGTGTCATTAAAACGTATCTGGGTACCCCAATGGCTTAAGTTCTTGTGAATTTATTATAAGCTGGAGCCCAGAATCTTGTGTTTTCCACTTACCTTACTGAGGGCACAATACCTTGTGACGACTATAATAAACAACTATGTCGTCACAACAATAAACTTATTATTATCAATCATTTCCTTGTGTGTAAATTTTATCAACAACACTAACCATTTTCCTTTGGATGTAAACACAAAATTTGTGTTTTTGCTTTATATGCAAAAAATTGTAGTCGACAAAAACAAAAGGAGAAAATCGTATAAAAGTAGACGAAAAATCGAACAGAAATCACTTAGTTGCAACACATAGAACAGTGCACATCGCAGCTCGTGCATCGGATCACTTGGTCGTAGCGCATAGAACAGTGCACATCGCAGCTCTTGCATTGGATCACTTGGTCGAAACATTTAGACCAGTGCACATCACAGCAGTTGCATGAGAACTTGGTCGCAGCACTTAGAGCAGTGCACATCGCAGCCCTTACATCAAGTCACTCGGCAGCAGCAACAATACACATCGTCGCAGCAACAGTCATTTCGCAGCACAGCGCCGACAAGGAACATTTACATAATGTTCCTTGTCATTAAACACCCATGGAAGACTGTGAGCTATCCCAGCTATCAACGGCCGTGAATAGGTTCATTAGAAGTTTTTAATCAAATGTCAGAATTTTGAAGCTATTGAATCTCAATAAAAGCTAATAAGTTCCTGATAGTTCTTGATCGAGTTATTACTCTACTTCTATGCCAAATAAAATTCTTCTAATCAAATAGTACTGCTACGGACCTGCAGCTCTGTATATGCTAACTTGGTGAAAGTAATATTCCACTAATATTTCTTTAAATAGTACTGTAAGAATCTAGAGGTCTTTGCATGCCAAATTTGTTGATAACTAATTTATTCTACTTACCAAACATGGTGTGTCTTAACCTATATTTATTAGTAGCCAGTTAACTTGAGAATAGCCTTCAACTTAATTTGATTGAAATTAATCCAAAAATTATATAAATGAATTAAAATTAGGAAATTAGGAAAATTAGGAAAATCTGGTTTCTAGAAGATAGCTTAACCGGTATTACGTGACTACTAGTTTTAGTGACTTCCAACTTATATAGAAGAAAGAGACAGACTAAATTACTTTTTCTAGAAATGTTCAGTTTAAAAGTATTTTCCTTGTTAATGGGTTTTCAAAATGGTTCTATTTCATAAAATCATTGTTATCTGTCCAACGATTTCAAGTAAGCGATCGACAGTATAAATCGGAGAAAACTGAAGAAATCGGCGTCGTTCAAGGGAGTACACAACAAATAATAAACTTCATTCTGATGACGCTAGAAAATACTAATGCAAAATGTTGGCACAAATTAACATTAGAGAAGCATTTAACATTAACTAGGGAAAAAAACAAGGAGACGTGGCGTCGGGAAAATATTCAATATTATTTTAAATGTCTGACCATCACCAATTGAAGAAATAAATCATAAAAATGCAATATAAAATAATGAGTTATTAATATTGATTAATATATAATATGAGTATTATAGAAATCATTATTCAATATTGTACACGGACATGGAAACGCATAGCGCTCTGAAAGCAGTCAGACTGACATATTCACGAGGATACTTGCGAGATAAATTGCAGTCGAACTACCATAAACAGATTATCTTATCGTCGAATAGAATAACACCAGATATGATAAATCTTAGAAGTGGTTTCCAATGAGAAAAATACAATGATGATGAATGAAGAGAATTCAAGGTGAAAAGGGTTCTAAAACAGCAAAAAAAGCTTATAAGTATCAACAAAAAAAATATAAAAAAAACGTCACCGCTGTTATTTTGAACAATAATACGATTAGGACTAGCTTACGGGAGTGAAGCCTGGATATTATTAGAAACAGAAGTGAACAAGTTGAAAGTATTTGAAAGAATGATAATATGAAAAATATTTGGCCTGGTTCAGGAAAATGATGTATATTATATCAGATATAATCATTAAACAGTGTGCCACAAAATCTCACAGACAAATAAATATTAGATAAATATATTAAAGCAAAGGCAAAAAATTGAGAAAAGTGAAAGGTTATGGTGAAAAGTTACGGTATAGTTATGGTGAAAGATGATGATTTTGATAGACCTGTAGAGTTTGAATAAGTTGGTCCATGTAACTTATATAGTATAATTCGAATGCTATAATTCGTTATTCATTTTTATGTATAAAGACAGATACGATAAATGGGTGCTAAAAAAATTGGATCATTCTTTTGAGGACGGATAATTACTTTAAGATGATGGATAATTGATTTCAATAACGTATTTCTACTATAACAGTTTTAAGTAATAATAACTCGGTTGTTGAAGTTTGATTTTTCAGCAACTAAGGGACACATACCCTATTCAGTTTCAAAATTTTGTAGCAAAACTACAAAAGAACGTTTTCTTCACGAGTTTTAAAATATCTTCAAAAACTGTACATTTAAGTACATGGCTATTTATTGAAAATGAAATAGTTTGTTGAATCAAAATATTTCAATTAATATTACAAAGTAGGTCTTAGGGAAAAAAAACAAATTTTTTCACGAATTACATTTCTGTTTGAGGTGAACTTTCTGAAGTTGTTTACTGACTTTTTGAGTTGGCTTAGCGGTGGACGAGTATATGAGTAGCTGAAGTAGACACTTTTAGTACTGGCATAATTAAAATACTAACGTTTAACCACTTTAGCTTTAACCAACATACTTATAGGTGTAAATACTAACTTTTTGCTGGCCCTCGACTCAATTTTATGTAACTGCACAAATATAACGACACCCGTTTCTGCATTTCCGCCTTATTTTACTGCATTTCCAGACATATTCTCTATATAAGTATTTCTTGTAAATGTAAATATACATTCACTCGTACTTGATTCACTTGATTATATATAGATAGATAGTCGTGTAAATATTCTTGCTTTATTTTAACATTTGCAGCTGCACTTGAAAAAAAAATGTAACTTGTTACGTGGCGAAAGGGCTCACGGAGGTAAAAAAAATATAAACACAACTTCATTAAGTTTTGCATTTTGCGGTGTAGAGTGCAAGAGTGCAGGAGTGCAGGAGTGCAGCAAATGGTGTAGTAAAAACCATAAAATATTGGCAGAGAAGAGTAAATCCGAATACGTACACAAGCACAAAGGTGAAGTATTTCAAAGCCAGTATAAGTAGTCGTTGGTATGTAAAATAAAAATAAATGGAAATAATGTAAACGAATACACACATAAACGCTTTATAAATACATGTAAAAGGTAGCAACTGCTTTCAGAAAGTCAGTAACAGTGGTTGGGCAAAAAGTTTCATAAACTTCTTACTGTCGTACGTTTTTAAAAGGTTTCGTAAAGGTTTTAAGACTCCAACAAGCAGTCAAAATAGAAGCAGTGCCGAAAAGTATGCAAGACTCCTGGAGTCGCAATAAAATGCCAAACAAAACATTTTCCTTTATAGTTGCGTATGAGTGACATTTAATTAATACAGCATAAAACGCTTAAAATGGCTCTGTATGTGTATGTGGCTTCGAGTGCCTGCGCGGGTATATCTATGTATGCGTTTCTTAGCAATTGTACATTTGTTTACTTAATCAAAATATTTATTTTAAGTCTTTGCAGAGCAAATAATTACAACATAAATTGAATAAAATAAGCGCAGCTTGGAATATCCGCAAGTAGTTGGATTCAAAAATTTCAGTACACGCAGGTGATTATGCCTTATTAAATAGGCTTGGCAACATAATGAGAAAGCCTTAAACTTGCTAAAAGCTCAGCAAATGTCAAACAAAATGTTAATTGACGTAGGTACGAAATGTTTTTTAATTAGATAAAAACTTCTGTCAAAAGCAAAAGGAACTCACAATGCAAAGAACTTCTAAAAGGTGTCAGAGTAAAAACGAAATCACTACCACATAAGAAAAAAAAACACAAAATAAGAAAAGCAACTGCAAATAATAATAATAAAAATTAAAAAGAAATACATGTGCACTGAAAAGGTAAAATGAGCAGTTCGGGGTTGGAGTTCTGTCTTGTGTGAATGACAAAGCAGGTAAGCTCCCTCCTGTAGAAGTGACTACATTGATAAGTGCGGTATACAACAACTTTACATTCAACTTCAACAGCTCCAACAACTCCAACAGCTCCAACAACTCCAACAACTCCAACAACTTTTGAAATTCCAACAATTATAGTAACTAACACAACAATAATATTTCTTATGCCGTGGTGTTAGGGATAGGATCTCTCACTGGTGGGGGTTATTAACTGGTACTACCAACGAAATGTTACATTTGACATTTGACATTTTTACCTTTTATCTTTCTTCTAAATATGGCTTTATAGAATATATCTATCTTGCGTTCCCCCGCCTTGTGCTCACTCACAAATTCGGTTTTGAATACAGTTCCTTCTGCTGTAGTATTTTTCGACATCAACTGGTGCTGGTGTGTCACCACCACTTCTTAATGTTAATTTGAGAATACTAAGCTTCTTTTTATTTTATTTTTGTATTTTGTTGTATTTTGTTGTATTTTTTTTGGTAAATTTGAAGAACAAAAATGTTGCATGAATAAGCTAACTGCCGCACTAATGTACATTTGATGTACTTCTGCATGAAAGTTGACGATGAGCTTTGAGGTATGTTCGGTTGACAGGTGGTGACAGCACTTTCCCTGCAACTCCGGTTTCTCTGCACAAACTTTTTGTGAATTTCTTTAAAAATATATTGTCAATTTTGTCAATTTAGTTTATTTTATTGTGTTCATTGTCATGTTCGCTCGTTATGTGATTTGAAAGGAGTTGTGTCATTTTTAATATTTGCATCCTTCTTACATTTAATTTTGTTACCTCTATATTCAATATGTATATACACATTTGTTTAATACGTTTCCACCATTATTTCACTTAAATAATACAATTTACTTACAATTACAGTAAATCCCTGTATTTTCTTTCTGAAGTAATATCAAAACCGCTTGCCTTTAGTAAATTAAAATATAATAATGAAAACAAACCTTCAGTAGTCAAAAAATAAGAGTTTGTATGAATCACAATAATTTGTCCGTCACTTCTATATGGTTGTGTAGGGTTTAGCAAAGCTTCAAACACTCTTATTCGCTAGCTAGAAATTGCACAAAGCCAGGCTCTAAGAAGACTTTTCAAAGTACCATGGCACATTATGACGAATGACATCCTCAGGGACCTCAAGATTGATCCGATCAAAAAATATATAAATGATAGAGCACTGAAATTATCAAATCTCAGAATAGTTACATGCTCTTCGGGGAGGTATGCAGATCTGAGTTCAATTATTGCTAAGTCTGATCAGGTGATAAACAATAACCCAGTTAAGGTGTAAAGAGGGGTTTTAAGAAAGAGTGATGTGTGAACTTTAATTCTTTTGATTTTTTATTTTAATTTGTTAATTCAATTTTTATTACAAATGACTATTGTGGAACAAAAAATTACTGTATTTTATAAAATATAAGGTATATATATTTTGATTTTAGTATTTTATATTTATATTAATGTTTGTTATTATATAACACTGATGAAGTTCTTAAATAAAGAACGAAATATTTGCTAACATTTTTAAATAAATTAATTGTTCGGGTCTGTAAGCTGATAAGAATCTAAATACAAACATTAATTAAATTAATCAATAAACAGAAACCTGTTTTTAGTGTAGACGTTAATGTAAGGAATAATATAAGTGATACTATATGATGTGATAAGAAAGAGATAAAGCTTTTTCTCACACGTCAACCTTTTAACCAAGATATTGCAAAAAATTGAGCGTTTTCGATTTCTTTACAATCAGAAGCATTTTAGCGAAACAAACTAACTCATATCTGGGATTATCAATATGCGCACTTCTGTAGTCACTGTCACCATGTCAATAACACAAGTATTGATATTATCGTTTGCGTACCATTTGGAGAGCGTTCATCATCATAGTGCAGTGCAATACGTCTCATAAGTTTTTACAATGAAACTTTTGTAAGATGAAGCTGATTGCTTTAGGATGGTTGGGAGTCCATCATGTTGCCAAGTTTCCTAGTTGCCAATGAGATTTCATGGGACTTACCACCATTATGAGTGCAGTCTTCGAGTTCTCTAATTGTTTAGCAGAATATTTTTGCTTCGTCGCGAAATTTAATATACCATAAAGGTGATGAGTCCATCACCTTTGAATATTATATATTATTAACGTCAGAAATATTTTTATATTATATTTTTATATTAAATTCTATTATATTCTGTCAAATTCACACCTACGAACTTACCAGAGTAGAACAATTTTCGTTTTGGGCCTGAGATACGAATTCTTTTTCACATATCACTGCAAGATACTTACGAGTCCCACGAAAGCTAATTCATTCACTGTAAATCAGAAAGTACATTTGTGCATTATGATTTTCAGATGATTTTATTAAAATACTTTGCAACTTCACCTGTTCTGGCATATACGACGGCACCACAAATGGAGCCGCTGGTGTCGTTAACCATATCAAGCATAAAAAGCTCCAAGTAAAAGCCATATTTTGCGTTGGCTGTACACATGTCCTTAGTTGCGTCCTCAGTCCTCAGCCATGTCTACATGCCTGCATACGCACCTGGAGGAGCATATGTCCCCATATGTGTGTGTGTGTAGGTGTGTGTGTGCGTAGGTGTGTGTTATACTTGTGTAGGTGTTTATGTTCTCTACTTATGCTCCTCGACGCTTCTCGACGTATGGGTAATGTTTTTGGCTTGCATGCTTCATTTCCCAAGGGAATTTTCTCCAAAGCAGCATCATATTTTATATTTCTTTGTTACTTTATGTTATCAATGCTGTTAATAAAGTCGTTGTTGTTGCTGTTATTGTTGTTGTTGCTACTTTCATTGTTGCTGCAGAAGTAATAGCAACTTAAAGCAGTAAACTATAAATACATTTAGTTTGATTTAAAATTTTATTAACTTTAAATATGAAGAAGATTCTCATTTCGTAGAATGTGAAGTGCACACGTGTAGTTTCGGTGCGTTTTGGTGCTCGTGGGCTATGATTAATGTCGAATGATTAAAATGAAATTAATTCGGTATTTTACTTAAAATTCATAGGCATTGCCGAAATGATGGCTTCTGGTAGCACTTTCACCATTGACTGAGATTTAAAAGAGCTTATGAGATTGTGTTTACTTTGTAGCAAATCCGAACTGTTTACAACGTTAATACTCTAAAAAGTGTGACCTTTCCGGGAATGTCACTATGGACAGTATTTCTTTCAAATTAGTAAGAGATAATGCAGGTGATGGTTTCTATTTAAAAAGAAATTAATAAAATGGTGCAAAAATTTAATTTTTAAGGGTATTTAAAAAGTGATTCAAATATTTTAAATGAGGGTTTTTATTTTGAAAGTATATATTTCGTATAAAAAGATATATATATATATATCCTTGTTGTTGTATAACATAAAGTATTGTTTCGTAACTACGAACTTCAATGTGTTTTCTCTTATATATCTCGTTTTTTCGTTATTAAGTACAGTTTTGTTAAATTGTAAAAGCACCGTGAGTATCAATTCGTACTTTCTAGATATATATGTGGTTCATGTTAGAAACGAAAGTGAAGCAAAGAGTGTACGGAATGAAGGTGTATTTAATACTAAAATAATAGAAAGAAGAAACTTTGTAACAGGATTTTCATTTTTGTAACAGGATTTTACATACCAATGTATTCGGCTTCTGTACTGCTTAATGCAGTAACATTTTGTTTTTTGGCTTCCCGGGCATCTCTGATGATGCCGTCAGAATCTCTCAGACTGATGGGAAGCTCTTGATACGGCCATGTTTCTGTTAAGGGTGGACCGCTGATTGTCGGGCTGGGGAGAGAAAACTTTCCGGGTATGTATTACCAGTAACTATTCTGTCTTAATATATAAGTGCATTTATAGTTATCTAGTCTGTACAGTAGCCAAATCTGAGGTAGACTGTTACGCCAAGGATGCTTGGCTGGAGGGGTGCATCCAGTCGATTAGTAATGAACTGAGAATACCGGATACTCTCCTGTTTTAACTAATGGCTTCCCAAAGCATGGGGCTTTGCTGTGGGTAACTGTTTTTCCCCTTTTCTTAAACATTTTTATATGGAATAAAATTTTGATATATTTAACATTAATTTAATTACAGAGTCAGAGGAAGAAGCTCTACTTTGTTTACCAACAAAAGTTAAAGGAAATCTTGAACAGAGACGTGACGTCTTACTCAAGATTCCAGATCCGGACAATCTGAATCCGACTGCTCAGGGACCAATGATATTAAGCTATGGAAACACCTCACCGGTGACTGGCACCCGGAGTCCTATGGACACAGGTCACCGCAATGGCGGTGCGTCTAATGCTAATACTCAGCGCACGGTGAACTAGGGTGACGGCAACAAAGAATCCAGGAAGGTGGCGAAATACTTCACCGCAGCTCAGAAAAGTCGTATGAAGGCCATGATCAGAGACGGCTTGGATTTGGAGATTGCGAAGTAGAAAGAGAGATAGCGATATTCTCTTTATAAAGGTTGTTTGGCTGCAGAAGGAGAAAGCAAAAGGTGCAGATCTAACAAAACATATTCCGAAGAACCACAACGCTCTCATCCAAAGAAGCCAAAGACCTTCCAGCTAATGACTAGCCCGATTGAAAACCAGCCAAACTCGACTTCAATGCCTGCAAAGTGGCTATTGCCCATATCCGGAAGTGAATCTCACTGCTGATCACATGGAGATAATAAAATCGATGCTAATAAAATCTAATAATAAACACAATAGTGTCATTAACATGCTGCAATGGTGAAACGTGGAACTAGCTGACCATGATTAACATTCCCGGATGCTAATCTTAAAATGTTTCAGGGCGGAGAGATGTTTAAATCATATGTGTGCATCATCTTCATTCCCTCCTCCGCTGTGCTACCACCGGACATTTTGCTGACCCGCCTGGCGAAACAAAATGGTGGCATATGCACGTTATCATGGAGAATTCTCAGAACTGAATGGAACAAGAATGGTGGGGAAACCATCACGATCTCGGTAGATAAGAAATCCAAGAATTTAATAGTCGGTCAGGCAGGAAAGCTGTACCTGAACTTCACTCAAATTCACGTACGTGTGAAGAATGAGCCCGGTGGACCTAAAAAATTGGCGACAAAAAGGCCACTAATGACAGAGAACCCCCGTGAATTAAAATCACAAGTGTCTCAATCCAAAAGGCCACATCCAAGCGATAGACCTAGTAACTCAAAAGCACAGCAAGAGACGTCTCTAGAGCAAAAGACCAGAAGCAAGGGTTAATGAAATTAGCTTCCAAATCTCTTCGACAGGAAGCACCCACTCATGGGACAAAATTGCCCAAGTGGATGCGGAACGATAGGGGATGATATAATTAAAAATGATGAGGTGCCTGCATGTTAATCTTCAACACGCCAATGCTGTTACGGCGGTGTTGACACAGCGACTCATATTTGAAAAGATTGACTTACCCTTTATGCAGGAGCTATATGTACATGAGAACCAGGCAAAGGGAATGAAAGGTTAGTTACTGTACGACTATGCCAGCCATGGTCGACCTCGTGCTTGTATTTTGGTAAGGGATGATATTAATGAGTTTTTTATTCTCCAGCACACCAATAAGGCTCAGGTAGCAGCTTTTATTTCTGTGGACACCTTAGTAAATAAGACAGAGCTCATTGCTTGCTCATCTTTCCTACCTGGAGACTCCCAAGACTTGGACTTCTTATCGCTAAAAGCACTAGTGGACTACAGTGTAAAAAACAAGAAACAACTCATCGTTGGAAGTAATGCTAATGCAGACCACACTATTTGGGGCAGCACCAGTATCAACAAAATGGGTGAGTGTCTATTAAATTTATTACAGGTAATAATCTAAATATTTTGAATAAGGGCAATATGCCCATTTTTATGAACAAAATCAGGGAAGAGATATTAGACATCACCCTAGCTACACAATTTATAAAACATTTTATCAAAAATTGGAAAGTTTCAGCAGAAACATCCATGTCTGATCATCGTTAGACAAGATTTGATATTAATCTAAATAACATTCATGAACAACATTCATGACTTAGAAACAGCTGATGCTGCCTTAAGCACAAGGATTACAAATTCCTACCATGGGGCCTGTTCGGTAAAAAATAAGACCGACAACAGAAGTGGACCATAGTGCTACAAAAATTAGCCAAGCTAAGAGTCGAATCCCGGAGGCTCTTCAACAAGGCTTAAACTAATGGTGAATGGGACAATTATAAAAATGCCCTCAGAATCTACAATAAAGAAATTAGAAGCGCGAAAAGAGAAACATAGAGAAACTTCTGATCAGAGATTCAAAACTTAAGCAGCAGCGTTAAAATCCACAGGATTATCTCGCAAAGCCACACTAACCCCATTGCGCTTCTGAAACGACCAGATGGTCTTTATACACTCTAAAGAATCACTTATACTTTTAACAGAATTACACTTCCCGGGATTTACAACTTACGACCTATCAAACTCCCTTAGGTTAGTCCCCTTGCTATAAGGTACAGGAACAAAACTGGAAGACTACTCGTAAAATCTTCAATGAGGGCAAAATTAAATGTGCGATCAACTCATTGTTTCCCTTTAAAGTCGCTAGAGCAGACGGGATATTTCCAGCACTTCTACAAAAGACATAAGGTATATGCCCTACCTAATGCATATCTTTAGAGCTGGGCTGGCGATAGGAATCATTCCCACTAACTGGAAGGAATACATACCTAAAGGAGGAGGTAAGCCTAACGAACTTTCTAAATTCCATAGACCCATAAGTTTGACTTCATTTCTTCTAAAAGCTGTGTAGAAGATAGTGGAAAGATACATAAGAGAAGAGTATTTATCTATAAATCCTCTCCACAGTGGTGGAAATACCCCCCCCCCCACAGGGGGTGTATTTTCCCCACTTCTGTAGTGAATTGCAGTGGACGAGCTCTTGCATCGACTCAGTGCCAAACAATTCGATGCACAAGGCTATACTGATGATACAGTCATACTTGTTAGAAATAAAACCAAATACAAAGACCCAATCTCATATCGACTCCAACAAGCCCTGAATATCGTAGCTAAAAAGTGTTGAGAAGTAGGATTAAATGTAAATCCTAAAAAAACAATGTCTGTGTGAATATAAAGGGTAACCAGTCACGGGAAAAAATATATTTATTTTCTCTGATAGTAAATCAGCACTCCTAGCACTACGCTCACCTTGATTAACCTCAAAACTAGTGAGAGAATACCTTCCACTTCTCAATGATCTTGCTGAAAGGAACAGAACTGACTTAATTTAGATCAGCGGATTTTAGGGAAACGGAAAAGCAGATGAACTAGCCAGAAAAAGGGCAACCTCATAATATTTGGGACACAACTATTCTGCGGTCTTTCAGTGAGCTTTTTCTAACTTAAAATTAACGAGTGGGTGGAAAGAACGGTTTAGACTGTTTTAGTTTTGATGAAGTATACGAAAACTCTTCTGGAATAATCGTCTATAAATGTCACAAAATAACGTACACCACCAACTGACTGTACATTCATTGGCCCGCATACGTCCGTATCTACAAGTTTTAATAATTCTCTTGAAACTCGTTCAGCGTTTTGAGGAAATTCTTAATTGAAAACTCTTTTAAACTATTTAAATTTGAAGGCCATAATGATTATGCCACTTTATTGCTGATTACAGTAAACAAATTGTTGCGAAATTGTGCTATTAACAATAACGAACCGTATTATATTAGCAATATTATTTTTAAACAAAATCGAATGCCCAAAACTCAATGCTTTGCTTGCTGAATAAAAATTTGTTTGTAACGATGGAACATACAACACATCCGTCAATGTTATTTTACATTCACTTGTTTTTATTATTACAGTACCTTTACCGGGTGAGTGTATAAAATTATTGGCTGCTAACATCACCTTTTGATCGTGTTCAACAAACAACACAAACATACTCTTCTCACAACACATATGAGAAGTTGCGCCACTATCAACAGACCATGTATTTTTGCTTATAACGAAATAATATTTGCAACGAAAACAGAAAGAGAAATATTTGGTCCATTATTTTCGTACTGCTTGTTGCCTTTTTGTTTTGATTTCCATGTTTTTGCTATGTGACCGTGTTCACCACAGCGAAAACATTCACCCCTAAACTTCTTTTCGCTTTTTATTTTATCCCCTTTGTCTTTGCTTTTACTTTGTTGCTTATGCTGCACGTTCATCTCTTTGTTTTTTTCGCTCTCCTTCTTCTATAAATTTTACATTTATGACGTAGGCAATGAATAGCATAATAACCTCGAGTTGCTCGTTCACTCCGCTAGTCCACCTCTGTTAGTTTGTCAATGGCATCGAAAAACGAATTGATATAGGTACTGTGCCACACTGTCACTATCAGACATACTGAGAGCCAGCAATTGCTTACACAATACAACCATTCGAATTGGATCACTAGGCATATGAATTTCGCGTAACTTTTGCCATGCTGACCCCGATGTTGGGCAATTTTTTATATTATTTATCTGTGATGGATTAATATTTAATATAATGCCTGGCAATTCTTTTTCATCCAGTCTTTTCCAAATAACATTATTTTAATCTTTCTTTACTAGTTTATCGGTACTATAGCGGCTGCTATTGCCTACGTATTAACCAATGTAGGCAGTAGCAGCCACACTGCGCCTACTTCATCCATAACAGCAAAATCGGCAGACAAGCGCGCCAGCCATAGTGCGCCTGTTGAAAAATCAAAGAAGTCTGAGGCAAAGATCAGACGTCAAAGGTACCAGAAGGCTATGTTCATTCTTGGCAAGATTGCTAAAAATGTAGCTGAAGGTACAGAACAGGCGTTTGAACGTACAGACAAAGTACGATACCAGAAGATGGTGGATGAGTACAAGAAATACCAGGCCACCCCATCAAAACCACGGAAGGCGATGAAGAGGGATCGGTCTCAGGACGAGACGACTCATACTTAAAAAAGCAAGGTTGCGAAAACAATGTTGGGAACTCTTTAAAACGAATAAAGAGGCATCTGTAGCGACGTTCTCTAGAACGTAAATAAAACCAAACTGTTTCTAACATAATGATAAGCCCAAAATTACAAGTCTGTTTATGTTGATAACTATTTATTGTAGTATTCATAATTATTATTATTAATAGTAAATAAACGTTTTTATTATGCTTATTAGCTCACTAGTGTTGGAGTACGCGCATTAACTAGTTGTCACCAGTCATTGACCAACAAAAAGTTCAATTATGCATTATCAGGTTTTCGCGTTAGTCATTGACCTGAGGAAAGAGTTAACTATTAACACTGTATAACTATTGTACACTGTATATGAGAAGTTGTAGGATACTAATTTATTTAGTATGTCACTTTTGTTTGTTTACATTTAGTTCCGGTATTTCACTGTGGCGTATATTTCTAAATAGATACTAATTTAGGTATAATTAGATAAGAACTAGAATCAAACATTTGTGGCGGCGTATGTACCCAATTAAATAGCATAAGATAATTAAGTATGTTCTTGATTGAACATCTTAATTAATCTAAGATAAGATAGTAGGCACTATCTAGTAGGCACTTAAACAAACAGTAAGTTTCTCTCTGAAGATGAAGTAAGAGTCAATATAAAGCACACTACTTCTAATTTCTTAAGTGCCTTGCGATTTATTTCGATGGAGAGTAAATTTTTTCACTTACATTGACTTCTGTACCAAAAGGTAATGATATACTTAAAGGTAAAAAATGGTTTCTTGAAAAAGTTAATTTAAAACTATACAATAAAAGTGCACATTAAGTGTTACTACAACTTGGGTATGCAAACCGTAATAATAAGTATTAAAAAATAATGCATTAAGTTGGGAAAGTCATGATAAAATATTTATGTGAAAAAAGCGGTATGTATGTCTCATGGTTTTTTAAAATAAATATGAAAATAAAAATAAGAAAAGAACATGTAACTAAAAGCACCTCTTCAATTTTCCGCAGTCACTTAAAATGCACTTAACTCAATCGTTCTGCACAAATGTTTAACACGCTCTCATCAAAAAGTCGCGCACATTGAGTTGGAAATTTACTTTATGGTCATTACCCAACCATATCCAGTCCAGCACAGTCCAGAGTGAAACATTGCAGCGACAAACCGACCAGTGACTATATTTTTAGTGCAACAATAATGACAAGAAGAAGAAGAATGGCAGCAAAACCAAAAGCAGTTGTAGTAGCTTTCACTGGACGGGATTCATGGACACATGGACACATGGATACATTGCTATGGAAGTGGAAGTAGTGGTAATGTAGCTGCTGGGATTGGTAGTAACAGTGGCGGTAGCAATGGCAGGGACAGTGACAGTTTAGCACCGACAGCAAAATGAGTTGCTGAAAAAGCAAAGATTGCAGCATTAAGTGGCAACACGAAATGCAAACATTCCAACACACAAAACCGCAAATTTCATGCGAAATTACATCAACAAAATGCTTTGGCAGTAAACTTTGTCATGAAGTTAACCAATTCCAAATATTCTATTAAATATGCCGCAGTCAAAGTATGTGCATGTGTAGGTAGCACCAACACATAATCATAACAATGCTTGGGTTTTGATGTGAAATCTGTGTAATGTTGCTCAGAAAGAGTCCTGTGACTGCACTATTGATTGCAATAAATGGCGGCAATAAAACATTATCGTTATTTACCAAAAATTTAGTAAATAGTTGGGGCCCGGAATTATTGCCTGTTAAAGACTGCTTTTAAGTACTCATATATTCTAATATAAGCATGTACGATACGATATGTCATAATGCAGAAGCAGGGTAAGACGATTTAGTCCAAAGGTTAACAAAATGCCTCAAGAGATTCCTGCATAAAGACTTTCAAAAGCTATATAAAATTGATCAAGTATATATCTATGAGTGAAGGATCGTATTAGCCCTTTATGGTAGGCAGCCAACAATTTTAAATTTAAGAAAAGGTATACCTATATAATTTTTTCAGTTGCAGTTTGCGTTCCGGTTCAAGACAAAGAAATATATCGGCTCGGTTCCGGTTTTCGCTTCCGTAAAAATGTCGGTTTTTTTCGCTTTCGGTTCGGTTTCGTGTCAATATTTTAAATGTATTTGCATGATTTTTTTTGCCCATAAATTAAATACTGATTCAATCTTTTGGAAAGCATAATTAATGCATTTATTTAATAACAAAATCTGCTCATATAAAAAATTTTTTGAAATTCCTTATGTAAATTTAAATAGAAATAAAAAAATTAAATAAATAAACAAATTTCACTATAATTTCATTTCAAGTTTATTTTACTCTTTCCTTCTTTTTTATTTTGTAATAAAGCAAAAACAAAGGCACCTTAGCTTACTGACACCTTTCGGTAAATTGTCTGAAAGAGTGATTCTAGACAGAACTTAAATTTCGGTGAACTCGCTGAATATTCTCTTTTACGAGCAATTTGGTTTTAGGGAAGACAGAATTGCAACTGGTGCGAACGGCTCAGATGATACAGTCAGAGTTGGTGACAACGCGATTAATTGGGAGGACAGCATTAAGTACCTAGTAATCATACAAGTCAAAAGAAGTAATTGCGCAAAAAGACTGTAATGCGTATAACCATTTTTCAAACACAACAACCTTAGCGCGAAGAACAGAAAGCTGTTCTACAGCCAGATAATCAGACCAGTACTATTCTCTGGATGTGTCGCGTTTAGCAAAGCTGCCGACTCTACTATTCAGAAGTTACTAGTTGCTCAAAGTTGAGCTCTCCAAAGAGTCTCTAAAGTGTCATGGAACATCCTCACGAATGACATGAGACCTAAGAATAGATCCCGTCAAAAAATACATAAGGAACAGAGCTCTGAAGCTATATGCGAAAACTAACAGGCTGCGCTACTTAGCACTATCTAATCTAAGAGTAATCACTAACCGCACGGGGCAGTACACAGATCTTAGACCAGTCATTGAATAATCACGAAGATTATGAGGAATATACAAATTACTCAGTGAGATGGGTGGGACTCTGCAGATACCCCCCATCTATCAAAGAGTAAAAGTGCTCAGAAGCACTGACTCGGAAAAGGCTCAACATTACTATAATATATTGTATTATATTATGAGTTTCCTTTGAAATAAATGTATTCTTTTTTGTCTAAAATCATCATTATTCTATTAAATATCTGCATTAAAACAGGAAAATATTCCTGCTTAAACATATCAGAATTCGATAATCAAGCGCTACCACCAGTTCTACCATAAATGTGTTTGGACATAGCAGACAATAGTGTTCTGGAGGAAGATGAGAAAACATTTGGTCCAGAAAATTTTACAAATACAAATAAAATGATGTCAGAAAACTATGCAATAACAACAACAATTTGCATCATCAAAGCAGGAAATCTTGATAGAGCACTAGGACTATTACTTCAATAATGGATAGAATATCAATTCCTTACGCCAGAAACTTTATTACCGGATAATGAAATACTATATAGACGATAATAGTATATCAATATTAAGGAAAGTGTGAACCCTCTTGTGAGAATATTTTAGCGATGGCGCTCGACTAAAATGGACTATTGGTGTTATCTACCCTCTGTCCTAAATACCGCACCAATCCTAAATTGAGACTGCAATGCAATCTGGTTATTGAAAACGGGACACAAAATCACAAGTACGATTTTATAAGAAAAACTTAAACTGGTCATAGCATATATACTCAAAACATATATTCACGTGATGTAAACAGCAACAAAAAAATATTCCGTATTTGACTTTTAAGCCACTTATGGCTAGATCATTAAAGAAGAAAGCACGCAAGCACTAACAGCATTCGATATATCAAATGATATGACGCCGGGGAGCATAGGGGTTAAACTATTAACTAATTAGTTCTAGTAGTAGTTAAAGCCCTATTGTCGTTAATCTTTAACCTCTCATTCGTACGTATTACGTATCACTACCCTTGGAACAGTTTTCCACTTCCGTCATTGTGAGATGAGTTTGCATTGAGATTAGATTAGATTAGATTAGATTAGATTAGATTAGATTAGATTAGATTAGATTAGATTAGATTAGATTAGATTAGATTAGATTAGATTAGATTAGATAATTAGATAATTAGATATTAGAATAGATTAGATTAAATTAAATTAGATTAGATTAGATTTGATTAGATTAGATTTGATTAGATTAGATTAGATTAGATTAGATTTGATTAGATTAGATTAGATTAGATTTGATTAGATTAGATTAGATTAGATTAGATTAGATTAGATTAGATTAGATTAGATTAGATTAGATTAGATTAGATTAGATTAGATTAGATTAGATTAGATTAGATTTGATTAGATTAGATTAGATTAGATTAGATTAGATTTGATTAGATTAGATTTGATTAGATTAGATTAGATTAGATTAGATTTGATTAGATTAGATTAGATTAGATTTGATTAGATTTGATTAGATTAGATTAGATTAGATTAGATTAGATTAGATTAGATTAGATTAGATTAGATTAGATTAGATTAGATTAGATTAGATTAGATTAGTTTAGATTAGATTAGATTAGATTAGATTAGATTAGATTAGATTAGATTAGATTAGATTAGATTAGATTAGATTAGATTAGGTTAGATTAGATTAGATCAAAAACTTGTCACCACGTCGCTGCATCCTTTGACGTTTATTGCGACATACCCAATTCAATTCCATAGACGAGTAGCAGTTAAGAACGCCAATATATCTTTTGGAGAGATGTTGCCTAACTCCGCTATACGTGGATAAGTGGATAAGTGTTGGAATTTATGAAATGTAAAACACACCTTTACAATAAAACGCGTTGTTTGCTTTTCGAGTGTATAATCACAACTGTCGTTATTTATTAAATTAAATTATGTAAGACTAAATAAAAGCTTATTAAAGCTTGACAAAATATCTATATATGTGTAATGTTATTAACATTGTGGTAGGATTTAACTTCAACAATAAATATCGAAGCCTGAGTCTGGCAAGACTA